>NW_026712108.1:600000-777111 GCF_026419965.1 Kogia breviceps | reverse complement strand
TGAGGCTGGTAGCAGCATCCTGAGTGGATTTAGGTACGATCATCCTCAGTGAAATAAGTCCCACAAAAAAAGAAACTTATGATATCACTTATCGAGGGAATGTAAAAATCGCTCCCCATGCACTGAATCCCCAAACAGAACAGAGTCACGCTTTTAGAAAACACACTTATGCCTGCTTCAGGGGAAAGGTGAGGTGGGGTGACGCATAAAACTCGAGTTTGAAATGAGCACAGATACCCTTCCGAAAACCGAATATGGAATGGACACGACCTACTCCTTGCTCAATCAACTGGACTCACCAGACCCTGTTCATCGCACAAGTATCTATCCGACTAGTAAGCATCTTAAAAGCTAAGTCTTGATATCTCTGTGTAAGTGCATCAAGTGTGTGTAAAGCGGCCTAAAACCAGCAGGGAAAATCAGCTCAGACCCATTCTGAGGATACATTTCCAACATAAAGAAGAAACAAGCAGGGCAAAACAGAGAGAACTTCTTCCAAAATGCGTTCAGGGACTGGCATGCAACCAGGATTGACCACATCTACAGCCCCAGCGGCAGAAGACATAAGGCTGGACACTCTTGGGGCTGAGACGATTGGTGAGGTTGGGAAAGCAAATGCAGACCCTTAAAAGGAATCCTGCGTGCTCCCCATTCCATGGGTCCCAACTCTCCAGGTTCAACGCAATCTTCCGACAGCGAAAGCACTCATTGGAAACCCAGCGGATGCTACACCGTGGGATCGGGAAAGCTTTCTGAAACTCACCTCAGTTTTCATCTCCTGGTGCTCGTGTTCTCCATTCAGGCCCCCTTACTAACAATCTCCCCACTTGGAGACTCGGCGCCTTTCCATGCCTCTTTCGTACCGTCTGCAATTTGTCCGCAGGATGAACTGCAAGAGGGGGAACCAATGAGAGACTCGCTGGAGGTGTTTGGTCGGGCACATGTCACTCTCATTTCCCATCACGAAGAAGAATTCACCAGAGGTTCAGCCTGCCACCCCGGATCGACAATAGGGCGTGAAGCCATCCAGCCGTGTTGCGTCCCACTCACAAAAAAGCGACTTGGGAAATGGAGCTCAGGGGCACTGCACTTCCCAAACCTGCAGAGTTCTAAACGATAACTATCGCCCCAAAATATATTGAGGTCAGGCTACGAAGAGGCGCTGAACGCAAGGCAGAACTGCAGGAAACGGATGTCAACGGGTACATCGGAATGGCCCCGATAGCACATGAAAAGCGCCAGAACGTGGACAATGATGCGGTTGGCCAAAAAGGGCGTATGCGTTTTTTCCTGAATATATTCAGGAAAAAACGCATACGCCCTTTTTGGCCAACCAAGCAACCTGGGAGGGCAAATCAGCACTACAAAGAAATCTCTCGCCCCCCCCCCGGGGCAAAAGGGCCAGGCGAAAAAAGTCTAAAAACCAGAAAGGCAGGACAGCCCACGGAGTCAAGGGAGCCTTGTTAAGCTGATGGGCGGGATGTCAATGGCCAACAGCCAATCTTCACAAGTGTATCCTCTTTCCCAAACCATGTAAAACACAGAACCACAGAGCATAGGGCACTTCCACACATGGGCGTTGACCTTGGGAAAATGAAAAAATCAACCAGACACAGGGACCCCAAAGTTGAGGGCTGCTGTCTTGACAAGAACCTCCACTCCGGTACACGTTTCATATCCCAGGAAAGAGCCAAATGGACAAAGACGAGTGGACAAGTGGACAAAGACAAGTGGACAAGTGGACAAGTGGTGCTACGTAGGTCCAATGGAGTGTCACTCAGCCATGAAATCCACGTCATGAGGCTGGTAGCAGCATCCTGAGTGGATTTAGGTACGATCATCCTCAGTGAAATAAGTCCCACAAAAAAAGAAACTTATGATATCACTTATCGAGGGAATGTAAAAATCGCTCCCCATGCACTGAATCCCCAAACAGAACAGAGTCACGCTTTTAGAAAACACACTTATGCCTGCTTCAGGGGAAAGGTGAGGTGGGGTGACGCATAAAACTCGAGTTTGAAATGAGCACAGATACCCTTCCGAAAACCGAATATGGAATGGACACGACCTACTCCTTGCTCAATCAACTGGACTCACCAGACCCTGTTCGTCGCACAAGTATCTATCCGACTAGTAAGCATCTTAAAAGCTAAGTCTTGATATCTCTGTGTAAGTGCATCAAGTGTGTGTAAAGCGGCCTAAAACCAGCAGGGAAAATCAGCTCAGACCCATTCTGAGGATACATTTCCAACATAAAGAAGAAACAAGCAGGGCAAAACAGAGAGAACTTCTTCCAAAATGCATTCAAGGACTGGCATGCAACCAGGATTGACCACATCTACAGCCCCAGCGGCAGAAGACATAAGGCTGGACACTCTTGGGGCTGAGACGATTGGTGAGGTTGGGAAAGCAAATGCAGACCCTTGAAAGGAATCCTGCGTGCTCCCCATTCCATGGGTCCCAACTCTCCAGGTTCAACGCAATCTTCCGACAGCGAAAGCACTCATTGGAAACCCAGCGGATGCTACACCGTGGGATCGGGAAAGCTTTCTGAAACTCACCTCAGTTTTCATCTCCTGGTGCTCGTGTTCTCCATTCAGGCCCCCTTACTAACAATCTCCCCACTTGGAGACTCGGCGCCTTTCCATGCCTCTTTCGTACCGTCTGCAATTTGTCCGCAGGATGAACTGCAAGAGGGGGAACCAATGAGAGACTCGCTGGAGGTGTTTGGTCGGGCACATGTCACTCTCATTTCCCATCACGAAGAAGAATTCACCAGCGGTTCAGCCTGCCACCCCGGATCGACAATAGGGCGTGAAGCCATCCAGCCGTGTTGCGTCCCACTCACAAAAAAGCGACTTGGGAAATGGAGCTCAGGGGCACTGCACTTCCCAAACCTGCAGAGTTCTAAACGATAACTATCGCCCCAAAATATATTGAGGTCAGGCTACGAAGAGGCGCTGAACGCAAGGCAGAACTGCAGGAAACGGATGTCAACGGCTACATCGGAATGGCCCCGATAGCACATGAAAAGCGCCAGAACGTGGACAATGATGCGGTTGGCCAAAAAGGGCGTATGCGTTTTTTCCTGAATATATTCAGGAAAAAACGCATACGCCCTTTTTGGCCAACCAAGCAACCTGGGAGAGCAAATCAGCACTACAAAGAAATCTCTCGCCCCCCCCGGGGCAAAAGGGCCAGGCGAAAAAAGTCTAAAAACCAGAAAGGCAGGACAGGCCACGGAGTCAAGGGAGCCTTGTTAAGCTGATGGGCGGGATGTCAATGGCCAACAGCCAATCTTCACAAGTGTATCCTCTTTCCCAAACCATGTAAAACACAGAACCACAGAGCATAGGGCACTTCCACACATGGGCGTTGACCTTGGGAAAATCAAAAAATCAACCAGACACAGGGACCCCAAAGTTGAGGGCTGCTGTCTTGACAAGAACCTCCACTCCGGTACACGTTTCATATCCCAGGAAAGAGCCAAATGGACAAAGACGAGTGGACAAGTGGACAAAGACAAGTGGACAAGTGGACAAGTGGTGCTACGTAGGTCCAATGGAGTGTCACTCAGCCATGAAATCCACGTCATGAGGCTGGTAGCAGCATCCTGAGTGGATTTAGGTACGATCATCCTCAGTGAAATAAGTCCCACAAAAAAACAAACTTATGATATCACTTATCGAGGGAATGTAAAAATCGCTCCCCATGCACTGAATCCCCAAACAGAACAGAGTCACGCTTTTAGAAAACACACTTATGCCTGCTTCAGGGGAAAGGTGAGGTGGGGTGACGCATAAAACTCGAGTTTGAAATGAGCACAGATACCCTTCCGAAAACCGAATATGGAATGGACACGACCTACTCCTTGCTCAATCAACTGGACTCACCAGACCCTGTTCATCGCACAAGTATCTATCCGACTAGTAAGCATCTTAAAAGCTAAGTCTTGATATCTCTGTGTAAGTGCATCAAGTGTGTGTAAAGCGGCCTAAAACCAGCAGGGAAAATCAGCTCAGACCCATTCTGAGGATACATTTCCAACATAAAGAAGAAACAAGCAGGGCAAAACAGAGAGAACTTCTTCCAAAATGCGTTCAGGGACTGGCATGCAACCAGGATTGACCACATCTACAGCCCCAGCGGCAGAAGACATAAGGCTGGACACTCTTGGGGCTGAGACGATTGGTGAGGTTGGGAAAGCAAATGCAGACCCTTAAAAGGAATCCTGCGTGCTCCCCATTCCATGGGTCCCAACTCTCCAGGTTCAACGCAATCTTCCGACAGCGAAAGCACTCATTGGAAACCCAGCGGATGCTACACCGTGGGATCGGGAAAGCTTTCTGAAACTCACCTCAGTTTTCATCTCCTGGTGCTCGTGTTCTCCATTCAGGCCCCCTTACTAACAATCTCCCCACTTGGAGACTCGGCGCCTTTCCATGCCTCTTTCGTACCGTCTGCAATTTGTCCGCAGGATGAACTGCAAGAGGGGGAACCAATGAGAGAATCGCTGGAGGTGTTTGGTCGGGCACATGTCACTCTCATTTCCCATCACGAAGAAGAATTCACCAGCGGTTCAGCCTGCCACCCCGGATCGACAATAGGGCGTGAAGCCATCCAGCCGTGTTGCGTCCCACTCACAAAAAAGCGACTTGGGAAATGGAGCTCAGGGGCACTGCACTTCCCAAACCTGCAGAGTTCTAAACGATAACTATCGCCCCAAAATATATTGAGGTCAGGCTACGAAGAGGCGCTGAACGCAAGGCAGAACTGCAGGAAACGGATGTCAACGGCTACATCGGAATGGCCCCGATAGCACATGAAAAGCGCCAGAACGTGGACAATGATGCGGTTGGCCAAAAAGGGCGTATGCGTTTCTTCCTGAATATATTCAGGAAAAAACGCATACGCCCTTTTTGGCCAACCAAGCAACCTGGGAGAGCAAATCAGCACTACAAAGAAATCTCTCGCCCCCCCCGGGGCAAAAGGGCCAGGCGAAAAAAGTCTAAAAACCAGAAAGGCAGGACAGGCCACGGAGCCAAGGGAGCCTTGTTAAGCTGATGGGCGGGATGTCAATGGCCAACAGCCAATCTTCACAAGTGTATCCTCTTTCCCAAACCATGGAAAACACAGAACCACAGAGCATAGGGCACTTCCACACATGGGCGTTGACCTTGGGAAAATGAAAAAATCAACCAGACACAGGGACCCCAAAGTTGAGGGCTGCTGTCTTGACAAGAACCTCCACTCCGGTACACGTTTCATATCCCAGGAAAGAGCCAAGTGGACAAAGACGAGTGGACAAGTGGACAAAGACAAGTGGACAAGTGGTGCTACGTAGGTCCAATGGAGTGTCACTCAGCCATGAAATCCACGTCATGAGGCTGGTAGCAGCATCCTGAGTGGATTTAGGTACGATCATCCTCAGTGAAATAAGTCCCACAAAAAAACAAACTTATGATATCACTTATCGAGGGAATGTAAAAATCGCTCCCCATGCACTGAATCCCCAAACAGAACAGAGTCACGCTTTTAGAAAACACACTTATGCCTGCTTCAGGGGAAAGGTGAGGTGGGGTGACGCATAAAACTCGAGTTTGAAATGAGCACAGATACCCTTCCGAAAACCGAATATGGAATGGACACGACCTACTCCTTGCTCAATCAACTGGACTCACCAGACCCTGTTCATCGCACAAGTATCTATCCGACTAGTAAGCATCTTCAAAGCTAAGTCTTGATATCTCTGTGTAAGTGCATCAAGGGTGTGTAAAGCGGCCTAAAACCAGCAGGGAAAATCAGCTCAGACCCATTCTGAGGATACATTTCCAACACAAAGAAGAAACAAGCAGGGCAAAACAGAGAGAAATTCTTCCAAAATGCGTTCAGGGACTGGCATGCAACCAGGATTGACCACATGTACAGCCCCAGCGGCAGAAGACATAAGGCTGGACACTCTTGGGGCTGAGACGATTGGTGAGGTTGGGAAAGCAAATGCAGACCCTTGAAAGGAATCCTGCGTGCTCCCCATTCCATGGGTCCCAACTCTCCAGGTTCAACGCAATCTTCCGACAGCGAAAGCACTCATTGGAAACCCAGCGGATGCTACACCGTGGGATCGGGAAAGCTTTCTGAAACTCACCTCAGTTTTCATCTCCTGGTGCTCGTGTTCTCCATTCAGGCCCCCTTACTAACAATCTCCCCACTTGGAGACTCGGCGCCTTTCCATGCCTCTTTCGTACCGTCTGCAATTTGTCCGCAGGATGAACTGCAAGAGGGGGAACCAATGAGAGAATCGCTGGAGGTGTTTGGTCGGGCACATGTCACTCTCATTTCCCACCACGAAGAAGAATTCACCAGCGGTTCAGCCTGCCACCCCGGATCGACAATAGGGCGTGAAGCCATCCAGCCGTGTTGCGTCCCACTCACAAAAAAGCGACTTGGGAAATGGAGCTCAGGGGCACTGCACTTCCCAAACCTGCAGAGTTCTAAACGATAACTATCGCCCCAAAATATATTGAGGTCAGGCTACGAAGAGGCGCTGAACGCAAGGCAGAACTGCAGGAAACGGATGTCAACGGCTACATCGGAATGGCCCCGATAGCACATGAAAAGCGCCAGAACGTGGACAATGATGCGGTTGGCCAAAAAGGGCGTATGCGTTTTTTCCTGAATATATTCAGGAAAAAACGCATACGCCCTTTTTGGCCAACCAAGCAACCTGGGAGAGCAAATCAGCACTACAAAGAAATCTCTCGCCCCCCCCCCGGGGCAAAAGGGCCAGGCGAAAAAAGTCTAAAAACCAGAAAGGCAGGACAGGCCACGGAGCCAAGGGAGCCTTGTTAAGCTGATGGGCGGGATGTCAATGGCCAACAGCCAATCTTCACAAGTGTATCCTCTTTCCCAAACCATGGAAAACACAGAACCACAGAGCATAGGGCACTTCCACACATGGGCGTTGACCTTGGGAAAATGAAAAAATCAACCAGACACAGGGACCCCAAAGTTGAGGGCTGCTGTCTTGACAAGAACCTCCACTCCGGTACACGTTTCATATCCCAGGAAAGAGCCAAGTGGACAAAGACGAGTGGACAAGTGGACAAAGACAAGTGGACAAGTGGACAAGTGGTGCTACGTAGGTCCAATGGAGTGTCACTCAGCCATGAAATCCACGTCATGAGGCTGGTAGCAGCATCCTGAGTGGATTTAGGTACGATCATCCTCAGTGAAATAAGTCCCACAAAAAAACAAACTTATGATATCACTTATCGAGGGAATGTAAAAATCGCTCCCCATGCACTGAATCCCCAAACAGAACAGAGTCACGCTTTTAGAAAACACACTTATGCCTGCTTCAGGGGAAAGGTGAGGTGGGGTGACGCATAAAACTCGAGTTTGAAATGAGCACAGATACCCTTCCGAAAACCGAATATGGAATGGACACGACCTACTCCTTGCTCAATCAACTGGACTCACCAGACCCTGTTCATCGCACAAGTATCTATCCGACTAGTAAGCATCTTAAAAGCTAAGTCTTGATATCTCTGTGTAAGTGCATCAAGGGTGTGTAAAGCGGCCTAAAACCAGCAGGGAAAATCAGCTCAGACCCATTCTGAGGATACATTTCCAACATAAAGAAGAAACAAGCAGGGCAAAACAGAGAGAAATTCTTCCAAAATGCGTTCAGGGACTGGCATGCAACCAGGATTGACCACATCTACAGCCCCAGCGGCAGAAGACATAAGGCTGGACACTCTTGGGGCTGAGACGATTGGTGAGGTTGGGAAAGCAAATGCAGACCCTTGAAAGGAATCCTGCGTGCTCCCCATTCCATGGGTCCCAACTCTCCAGGTTCAACGCAATCTTCCGACAGCGAAAGCACTCATTGGAAACCCAGCGGATGCTACACCGTGGGATCGGGAAAGCTTTCTGAAACTCACCTCAGTTTTCATCTCCTGGTGCTCGTGTTCTCCATTCAGGCCCCCTTACTAACAATCTCCCCACTTGGAGACTCGGCGCCTTTCCATGCCTCTTTCGTACCGTCTGCAATTTGTCCGCAGGATGAACTGCAAGAGGGGGAACCAATGAGAGAATCGCTGGAGGTGTTTGGTCGGGCACATGTCACTCTCATTTCCCATCACGAAGAAGAATTCACCAGCGGTTCAGCCTGCCACCCCGGATCGACAATAGGGCGTGAAGCCATCCAGCCGTGTTGCGTCCCACTCACAAAAAAGCGACTTGGGAAATGGAGCTCAGGGGCACTGCACTTCCCAAACCTGCAGAGTTCTAAACGATAACTATCGCCCCAAAATATATTGAGGTCAGGCTACGAAGAGGCGCTGAACGCAAGGCAGAACTGCAGGAAACGGATGTCAACGGCTACATCGGAATGGCCCCGATAGCACATGAAAAGCGCCAGAACGTGGACAATGATGCGGTTGGCCAAAAAGGGCGTATGCGTTTTTTCCTGAATATATTCAGGAAAAAACGCATACGCCCTTTTTGGCCAACCAAGCAACCTGGGAGAGCAAATCAGCACTACAAAGAAATCTCTCGCCCCCCCCGGGGCAAAAGGGCCAGGCGAAAAAAGTCTAAAAACCAGAAAGGCAGGACAGGCCACGGAGCCAAGGGAGCCTTGTTAAGCTGATGGGCGGGATGTCAATGGCCAACAGCCAATCTTCACAAGTGTATCCTCTTTCCCAAACCATGTAAAACACAGAACCACAGAGCATAGGGCACTTCCACACATGGGCGTTGACCTTGGGAAAATGAAAAAATCAACCAGACACAGGGACCCCAAAGTTGAGGGCTGCTGTCTTGACAAGAACCTCCACTCCGGTACACGTTTCATATCCCAGGAAAGAGCCAAGTGGACAAAGACGAGTGGACAAGTGGACAAAGACAAGTGGACAAGTGGTGCTACGTAGGTCCAATGGAGTGTCACTCAGCCATGAAATCCACGTCATGAGGCTGGTAGCAGCATCCTGAGTGGATTTAGGTACGATCATCCTCAGTGAAATAAGTCCCACAAAAAAAGAAACTTATGATATCACTTATCGAGGGAATGTAAAAATCGCTCCCCATGCACTGAATCCCCAAACAGAACAGAGTCACGCTTTTAGAAAACACACTTATGCCTGCTTCAGGGGAAAGGTGAGGTGCGGTGACACATAAAACTCGAGTTTGAAATGAGCACAGATACCCTTCCGAAAACCGAATATGGAATGGACACGACCTACTCCTTGCTCAATCAACTGGACTCACCAGACCCTGTTCATCGCACAAGTATCTATCCGACTAGTAAGCATCTTAAAAGCTAAGTCTTGATATCTCTGTGTAAGTGCATCAAGGGTGTGTAAAGCGGCCTAAAACCAGCAGGGAAAATCAGCTCAGACCCATTCTGAGGATACATTTCCAACATAAAGAAGAAACAAGCAGGGCAAAACAGAGAGAAATTCTTCCAAAATGCGTTCAGGGACTGGCATGCAACCAGGATTGACCACATCTACAGCCCCAGCGGCAGAAGACATAAGGCTGGACACTCTTGGGGCTGAGACGATTGGTGAGGTTGGGAAAGCAAATGCAGACCCTTGAAAGGAATCCTGCGTGCTCCCCATTCCATGGGTCCCAACTCTCCAGGTTCAACGCAATCTTCCGACAGCGAAAGCACTCATTGGAAACCCAGCGGATGCTACACCGTGGGATCGGGAAAGCTTTCTGAAACTCACCTCAGTTTTCATCTCCTGGTGCTCGTGCTCTCCATTCAGGCCCCTTACTAACAATCTCCCCACTTGGAGACTCGGCGCCTTTCCATGCCTCTTTCGTACCGTCTGCAATTTGTCCGCAGGATGAACTGCAAGAGGGGGAACCAATGAGAGACTCGCTGGAGGTGTTTGGTCGGGCACATGTCACTCTCATTTCCCATCACGAAGAAGAATTCACCAGCGGTTCAGCCTGCCACCCCGGATCGACAATAGGGCGTGAAGCCATCCAGCCGTGTTGCGTCCCACTCACAAAAAAGCGACTTGGGAAATGGAGCTCAGGGGCACTGCACTTCCCAAACCTGCAGAGTTCTAAACGATAACTATCGCCCCAAAATATATTGAGGTCAGGCTACGAAGAGGCGTTGAACGCAAGGCAGAACTGCAGGAAACGGATGTCAACGGCTACATCGGAATGGCCCCGATAGCACATGAAAAGCGCCAGAACGTGGACAATGATGCGGTTGGCCAAAAAGGGCGTATGCGTTTTTTCCTGAATATATTCAGGAAAAAACGCATACGCCCTTTTTGGCCAACCAAGCAACCTGGGAGAGCAAATCAGCACTACAAAGAAATCTCTCGCCCCCCCCCGGGGCAAAAGGGCCAGGCGAAAAAAGTCTAAAAACCAGAAAGGCAGGACAGCCCACGGAGTCAAGGGAGCCTTGTTAAGCTGATGGGCGGGATGTCAATGGCCAACAGCCAATCTTCACAAGTGTATCCTCTTTCCCAAACCATGGAAAACACAGAACCACAGAGCATAGGGCACTTCCACACATGGGCGTTGACCTTGGGAAAATGAAAAAATCAACCAGACACAGGGACCCCAAAGTTGAGGGCTGCTGTCTTGACAAGAACCTCCACTCCGGTACACGTTTCATATCCCAGGAAAGAGCCAAGTGGACAAAGACGAGTGGACAAGTGGACAAAGTCAAGTGGACAAGTGGACAAGTGGTGCTACGTAGGTCCAATGGAGTGTCACTCAGCCATGAAATCCACGTCATGAGGCTGGTAGCAGCATCCTGAGTGGATTTAGGTACGATCATCCTCAGTGAAATAAGTCCCACAAAAAAAGAAACTTATGATATCACTTATCGAGGGAATGTAAAAATCGCTCCCCATGCACTGAATCCCCAAACAGAACAGAGTCACGCTTTTAGAAAACACACTTATGCCTGCTTCAGGGGAAAGGTGAGGTGGGGTGACGCATAAAACTCGAGTTTCAAATGAGCACAGATACCCTTCCGAAAACCGAATATGGAATGGACACGACCTACTCCTTGCTCAATCAACTGGACTCACCAGACCCTGTTCATCGCACAAGAATCTATCCGACTAGTAAGCATCTTAAAAGCTAAGTCTTGATATCTCTGTGTAAGTGCATCAAGTGTGTGTAAAGCGGCCTAAAACCAGCAGGGAAAATCAGCTCAGACCCATTCTGAGGATACATTTCCAACATAAAGAAGAAACAAGCAGGGCAAAACAGAGAGAAATTCTTCCAAAATGCGTTCCGGGACTGGCATGCAACCAGGATTGACCACATCTACAGCCCCAGCGGCAGAAGACATAAGGCTGGACACTCTTGGGGCTGAGACGATTGGTGAGGTTGGGAAAGCAAATGCAGACCCTTGAAAGGAATCCTGCGTGCTCCCCATTCCATGGGTCCCAACTCTCCAGGTTCAACGCAATCTTCCGACAGCGAAAGCACTCATTGGAAACCCAGCGGATGCTACACCGTGGGATCGGGAAAGCTTTCTGAAACTCACCTCAGTTTTCATCTCCTGGTGCTCGTGTTCTCCATTCAGGCCCCCTTACTAACAATCTCCCCACTTGGAGACTCGGCGCCTTTCCATGCCTCTTTCGTACCGTCTGCAATTTGTCCGCAGGATGAACTGCAAGAGGGGGAACCAATGAGAGAATCGCTGGAGGTGTTTGGTCGGGCACATGTCACTCTCATTTCCCATCACGAAGAAGAATTCACCAGCGGTTCAGCCTGCCACCCCGGATCGACAATAGGGCGTGAAGCCATCCAGCCGTGTTGCGTCCCACTCACAAAAAAGCGACTTGGGAAATGGAGCTCAGGGGCACTGCACTTCCCAAACCTGCAGAGTTCTAAACGATAACTATCGCCCCAAAATATATTGAGGTCAGGCTACGAAGAGGCGCTGAACGCAAGGCAGAACTGCAGGAAACGGATGTCAACGGCTACATCGGAATGGCCCCGATAGCACATGAAAAGCGCCAGAACGTGGACAATGATGCGGTTGGCCAAAAAGGGCGTATGCGTTTTTTCCTGAATATATTCAGGAAAAAACGCATACGCCCTTTTTGGCCAACCAAGCAACCTGGGAGAGCAAATCAGCACTACAAAGAAATCTCTCGCCCCCCCCGGGGCAAAAGGGCCAGGCGAAAAAAGTCTAAAAACCAGAAAGGCAGGACAGGCCACGGAGCCAAGGGAGCCTTGTTAAGCTGATGGGCGGGATGTCAATGGCCAACAGCCAATCTTCACAAGTGTATCCTCTTTCCCAAACCATGTAAAACACAGAACCACAGAGCATAGGGCACTTCCACACATGGGCGTTGACCTTGGGAAAATGAAAAAATCAACCAGACACAGGGACCCCAAAGTTGAGGGCTGCTGTCTTGACAAGAACCTCCACTCCGGTACACGTTTCATATCCCAGGAAAGAGCCAAGTGGACAAAGACGAGTGGACAAGTGGACAAAGACAAGTGGACAAGTGGTGCTACGTAGGTCCAATGGAGTGTCACTCAGCCATGAAATCCACGTCATGAGGCTGGTAGCAGCATCCTGAGTGGATTTAGGTACGATCATCCTCAGTGAAATAAGTCCCACAAAAAAACAAACTTATGATATCACTTATCGAGGGAATGTAAAAATCGCTCCCCATGCACTGAATCCCCAAACAGAACAGAGTCACGCTTTTAGAAAACACACTTATGCCTGCTTCAGGGGAAAGGTGAGGTGGGGTGACGCATAAAACTCGAGTTTCAAATGAGCACAGATACCCTTCCGAAAACCGAATATGGAATGGACACGACCTACTCCTTGCTCAATCAACTGGACTCACCAGACCCTGTTCATCGCACAAGTATCTATCCGACTAGTAAGCATCTTAAAAGCTAAGTCTTGATATCTCTGTGTAAGTGCATCAAGTGTGTGTAAAGCGGCCTAAAACCAGCAGGGAAAATCAGCTCAGACCCATTCTGAGGATACATTTCCAACATAAAGAAGAAACAAGCAGGGCAAAACAGAGAGAAATTCTTCCAAAATGCGTTCAGGGACTGGCATGCAACCAGGATTGACCACATCTACAGCCCCAGCGGCAGAAGACATAAGGCTGGACACTCTTGGGGCTGAGACGATTGGTGAGGTTGGGAAAGCAAATGCAGACCCTTGAAAGGAATCCTGCGTGCTCCCCATTCCATGGGTCCCAACTCTCCAGGTTCAACGCAATCTTCCGACAGCGAAAGCACTCATTGGAAACCCAGCGGATGCTACACCGTGGGATCGGGAAAGCTTTCTGAAACTCACCTCAGTTTTCATCTCCTGGTGCTCGTGTTCTCCATTCAGGCCCCCTTACTAACAATCTCCCCACTTGGAGACTCGGCGCCTTTCCATGCCTCTTTCGTACCGTCTGCAATTTGTCCGCAGGATGAACTGCAAGAGGGGGAACCAATGAGAGAATCGCTGGAGGTGTTTGGTCGGGCACATGTCACTCTCATTTCCCATCACGAAGAAGAATTCACCAGCGGTTCAGCCTGCCACCCCGGATCGACAATAGGGCGTGAAGCCATCCAGCCGTGTTGCGTCCCACTCACAAAAAAGCGACTTGGGAAATGGAGCTCAGGGGCACTGCACTTCCCAAACCTGCAGAGTTCTAAACGATAACTATCGCCCCAAAATATATTGAGGTCAGGCTACGAAGAGGCGCTGAACGCAAGGCAGAACTGCAGGAAACGGATGTCAACGGCTACATCGGAATGGCCCCGATAGCACATGAAAAGCGCCAGAACGTGGACAATGATGCGGTTGGCCAAAAAGGGCGTATGCGTTTTTTCCTGAATATATTCAGGAAAAAACGCATACGCCCTTTTTGGCCAACCAAGCAACCTGGGAGAGCAAATCAGCACTACAAAGAAATCTCTCGCCCCCCCCGGGGCAAAAGGGCCAGGCGAAAAAAGTCTAAAAACCAGAAAGGCAGGACAGGCCACGGAGCCAAGGGAGCCTTGTTAAGCTGATGGGCGGGATGTCAATGGCCAACAGCCAATCTTCACAAGTGTATCCTCTTTCCCAAACCATGTAAAACACAGAACCACAGAGCATAGGGCACTTCCACACATGGGCGTTGACCTTGGGAAAATGAAAAAATCAACCAGACACAGGGACCCCAAAGTTGAGGGCTGCTGTCTTGACAAGAACCTCCACTCCGGTACACGTTTCATATCCCAGGAAAGAGCCAAGTGGACAAAGACGAGTGGACAAGTGGACAAAGACAAGTGGACAAGTGGTGCTACGTAGGTCCAATGGAGTGTCACTCAGCCATGAAATCCACGTCATGAGGCTGGTAGCAGCATCCTGAGTGGATTTAGGTACGATCATCCTCAGTGAAATAAGTCCCACAAAAAAAGAAACTTATGATATCACTTATCGAGGGAATGTAAAAATCGCTCCCCATGCACGGAATCCCCAAACAGAACAGAGTCACGCTTTTAGAAAACACACTTATGCCTGCTTCAGGGGAAAGGTGAGGTGGGGTGACGCATAAAACTCGAGTTTGAAATGAGCACAGATACCCTTCCGAAAACCGAATATGGAATGGACACGACCTACTCCTTGCTCAATCAACTGGACTCACCAGACCCTGTTCGTCGCACAAGTATCTATCCGACTAGTAAGCATCTTAAAAGCTAAGTCTTGATATCTCTGTGTAAGTGCATCAAGTGTGTGTAAAGCGGCCTAAAACCAGCAGGGAAAATCAGCTCAGACCCATTCTGAGGATACATTTCCAACATAAAGAAGAAACAAGCAGGGCAAAACAGAGAGAACTTCTTCCAAAATGCGTTCAGGGACTGGCATGCAACCAGGATTGACCACATCTACAGCCCCAGCGGCAGAAGACATAAGGCTGGACACTCTTGGGGCTGAGACGATTGGTGAGGTTGGGAAAGCAAATGCAGACCCTTGAAAGGAATCCTGCGTGCTCCCCATTCCATGGGTCCCAACTCTCCAGGTTCAACGCAATCTTCCGACAGCGAAAGCACTCATTGGAAACCCAGCGGATGCTACACCGTGGGATCGGGAAAGCTTTCTGAAACTCACCTCAGTTTTCATCTCCTGGTGCTCGTGTTCTCCATTCAGGCCCCCTTACTAACAATCTCCCCACTTGGAGACTCGGCGCCTTTCCATGCCTCTTTCGTACCGTCTGCAATTTGTCCGCAGGATGAACTGCAAGAGGGGGAACCAATGAGAGACTCGCTGGAGGTGTTTGGTCGGGCACATGTCACTCTCATTTCCCATCACGAAGAAGAATTCACCAGCGGTTCAGCCTGCCACCCCGGATCGACAATAGGGCGTGAAGCCATCCAGCCGTGTTGCGTCCCACTCACAAAAAAGCGACTTGGGAAATGGAGCTCAGGGGCACTGCACTTCCCAAACCTGCAGAGTTCTAAACGATAACTATCGCCCCAAAATATATTGAGGTCAGGCTACGAAGAGGCGCTGAACGCAAGGCAGAACTGCAGGAAACGGATGTCAACGGCTACATCGGAATGGCCCCGATAGCACATGAAAAGCGCCAGAACGTGGACAATGATGCGGTTGGCCAAAAAGGGCGTATGCGTTTTTTCCTGAATATATTCAGGAAAAAACGCATACGCCCTTTTTGGCCAACCAAGCAACCTGGGAGAGCAAATCAGCACTACAAAGAAATCTCTCGCCCCCCCCGGGGCAAAAGGGCCAGGCGAAAAAAGTCTAAAAACCAGAAAGGCAGGACAGGCCACTGAGTCAAGGGAGCCTTGTTAAGCTGATGGGCGGGATGTCAATGGCCAACAGCCAATCTTCACAAGTGTATCCTCTTTCCCAAACCATGTAAAACACAGAACCACAGAGCATAGGGCACTTCCACACATGGGCGTTGACCTTGGGAAAATGAAAAAATCAACCAGACACAGGGACCCCAAAGTTGAGGGCTGCTGTCTTGACAAGAACCTCCACTCCGGTACACGTTTCATATCCCAGGAAAGAGCCAAGTGGACAAAGACGAGTGGACAAGTGGACAAAGACAAGTGGACAAGTGGACAAGTGGTGCTACGTAGGTCCAATGGAGTGTCATTCAGCCATGAAATCCACGTGATGAGGCTGGTAGCAGCATCCTGAGTGGATTTAGGTACGATCATCCTCAGTGAAATAAGTCCCACAAAAAAAGAAACTTATGATATCACTTATCGAGGGAATGTAAAAATCGCTCCCCATGCACTGAATCCCCAAACAGAACAGAGTCACGCTTTTAGAAAACACACTTATGCCTGCTTCAGGGGAAAGGTGAGGTGGGGTGACGCATAAAACTCGAGTTTGAAATGAGCACAGATACCCTTCCGAAAACCGAATATGGAATGGACACGACCTACTCCTTGCTCAATCAACTGGACTCACCAGACCCTGTTCATCGCACAAGTATCTATCCGACTAGTAAGCATCTTAAAAGCTAAGTCTTGATATCTCTGTGTAAGTGCATCAAGTGTGTGTAAAGCGGCCTAAAACCAGCAGGGAAAATCAGCTCAGACCCATTCTGAGGATACATTTCCAACATAAAGAAGAAACAAGCAGGGCAAAACAGAGAGAACTTCTTCCAAAATGCGTTCAGGGACTGGCATGCAACCAGGATTGACCACATCTACAGCCCCAGCGGCAGAAGACATAAGGCTGGACACTCTTGGGGCTGAGACGATTCGTGAGGTTGGGAAAGCAAATGCAGACCCTTGAAAGGAATCCTGCGTGCTCCCCATTCCATGGGTCCCAACTCTCCAGGTTCAACGCAATCTTCCGACAGCGAAAGCACTCATTGGAAACCCAGCGGATGCTACACCGTGGGATCGGGAAAGCTTTCTGAAACTCACCTCAGTTTTCATCTCCTGGTGCTCGTGTTCTCCATTCAGGCCCCCTTACTAACAATCTCCCCACTTGGAGACTCGGCGCCTTTCCATGCCTCTTTCGTACCGTCTGCAATTTGTCCGCAGGATGAACTGCAAGAGGGGGAACCAATGAGAGACTCGCTGGAGGTGTTTGGTCGGGCACATGTCACTCTCATTTCCCATCACGAAGAAGAATTCACCAGCGGTTCAGCCTGCCACCCCGGATCGACAATAGGGCGTGAAGCCATCCAGCCGTGTTGCGTCCCACTCACAAAAAAGCGACTTGGGAAATGGAGCTCAGGGGCACTGCACTTCCCAAACCTGCAGAGTTCTAAACGATAACTATCGCCCCAAAATATATTGAGGTCAGGCTACGAAGAGGCGCTGAACGCAAGGCAGAACTGCAGGAAACGGATGTCAACGGCTACATCGGAATGGCCCCGATAGCACATGAAAAGCGCCAGAACGTGGACAATGATGCGGTTGGCCAAAAAGGGCGTATGCGTTTTTTCCTGAATATATTCAGGAAAAAACGCATACGCCCTTTTTGGCCAACCAAGCAACCTGGGAGAGCAAATCAGCACTACAAAGAAATCTCTCGCCCCCCCCGGGGCAAAAGGGCCAGGCGAAAAAAGTCTAAAAACCAGAAAGGCAGGACAGGCCACTGAGTCAAGGGAGCCTTGTTAAGCTGATGGGCGGGATGTCAATGGCCAACAGCCAATCTTCACAAGTGTATCCTCTTTCCCAAACCATGTAAAACACAGAACCACAGAGCATAGGGCACTTCCACACATGGGCGTTGACCTTGGGAAAATGAAAAAATCAACCAGACACAGGGACCCCAAAGTTGAGGGCTGCTGTCTTGACAAGAACCTCCACTCCGGTACACGATTCATATCCCAGGAAAGAGCGAAGTGGACAAAGACGAGTGGACAAGTGGACAAAGACAAGTGGACAAGTGTACAAGTGGTGCTACGTAGGTCCAATGGAGTGTCATTCAGCCATGAAATCCACGTGATGAGGCTGGTAGCAGCATCCTGAGTGGATTTAGGTACGATCATCCTCAGTGAAATAAGTCCCACAAAAAAAGAAACTTATGATATCACTTATCGAGGGAATGTAAAAATCGCTCCCCATGCACTGAATCCCCAAACAGAACAGAGTCACGCTTTTAGAAAACACACTTATGCCTGCTTCAGGGGAAAGGTGAGGTGGGGTGACGCATAAAACTCGAGTTTGAAATGAGCACAGATACCCTTCCGAAAACCGAATATGGAATGGACACGACCTACTCCTTGCTCAATCAACTGGACTCACCAGACCCTGTTCGTCGCACAAGTATCTATCCGACTAGTAAGCATCTTAAAATCTAAGTCTTGATATCTCTGTGTAAGTGCATCAAGTGTGTGTAAAGCGGCCTAAAACCAGCAGGGAAAATCAGCTCAGACCCATTCTGAGGATACATTTCCAACATAAAGAAGAAACAAGCAGGGCAAAACAGAGAGAACTTCTTCCAAAATGCATTCAGGGACTGGCATGCAACCAGGATTGACCACATCTACAGCCCCAGCGGCAGAAGACATAAGGCTGGACACTCTTGGGGCTGAGACGATTCGTGAGGTTGGGAAAGCAAATGCAGACCCTTGAAAGGAATCCTGCGTGCTCCCCATTCCATGGGTCCCAACTCTCCAGGTTCAACGCAATCTTCCGACAGCGAAAGCACTCATTGGAAACCCAGCGGATGCTACACCGTGGGATCGGGAAAGCTTTCTGAAACTCACCTCAGTTTTCATCTCCTGGTGCTCGTGTTCTCCATTCAGGCCCCCTTACTAACAATCTCCCCACTTGGAGACTCGGCGCCTTTCCATGCCTCTTTCGTACCGTCTGCAATTTGTCCGCAGGATGAACTGCAAGAGGGGGAACCAATGAGAGACTCGCTGGAGGTGTTTGGTCGGGCACATGTCACTCTCATTTCCCATCACGAAGAAGAATTCACCAGCGGTTCAGCCTGCCACCCCGGATCGACAATAGGGCGTGAAGCCATCCAGCCGTGTTGCGTCCCACTCACAAAAAAGCGACTTGGGAAATGGAGCTCAGGGGCACTGCACTTCCCAAACCTGCAGAGTTCTAAACGATAACTATCGCCCCAAAATATATTGAGGTCAGGCTACGAAGAGGCGCTGAACGCAAGGCAGAACTGCAGGAAACGGATGTCAACGGCTACATCGGAATGGCCCCGATAGCACATGAAAAGCGCCAGAACGTGGACAATGATGCGGTTGGCCAAAAAGGGCGTATGCGTTTTTTCCTGAATATATTCAGGAAAAAACGCATACGCCCTTTTTGGCCAACCAAGCAACCTGGGAGAGCAAATCAGCACTACAAAGAAATCTCTCGCCCCCCCCGGGGCAAAAGGGCCAGGCGAAAAAAGTCTAAAAACCAGAAAGGCAGGACAGGCCACGGAGTCAAGGGAGCCTTGTTAAGCTGATGGGCGGGATGTCAATGGCCAACAGCCAATCTTCACAAGTGTATCCTCTTTCCCAAACCATGTAAAACACAGAACCACAGAGCATAGGGCACTTCCACACATGGGCGTTGACCTTGGGAAAATGAAAAAATCAACCAGACACAGGGACCCCAAAGTTGAGGGCTGCTGTCTTGACAAGAACCTCCACTCCGGTACACGTTTCATATCCCAGGAAAGAGCCAAGTGGACAAAGACGAGTGGACAAGTGGACAAAGACAAGTGGACAAGTGGACAAGTGGTGCTACGTAGGTCCAATGGAGTGTCACTCAGCCATGAAATCCACGTCATGAGGCTGGTAGCAGCATCCTGAGTGGATTTAGGTATGATCATCCTCAGTGAAATAAGTCCCACAAAAAAAGAAACTTATGATATCACTTATCGAGGGAATGTAAAAATCGCTCCCCATGCACGGAATCCCCAAACAGAACAGAGTCACGCTTTTAGAAAACACACTTATGCCTGCTTCAGGGGAAAGGTGAGGTGGGGTGACGCATAAAACTCGAGTTTGAAATGAGCACACATACCCTTCCGAAAACCGAATATGGAATGGACACGACCTACTCCTTGCTCAATCAACTGGACTCACCAGACCCTGTTCATCGCACAAGTATCTATCCGACTAGTAAGCATCTTAAAAGCTAAGTCTTGATATCTCTGTGTAAGTGCATCAAGTGTGTGTAAAGCGGCCTAAAACCAGCAGGGAAAATCAGCTCAGACCCATTCTGAGGATACATTTCCAACATAAAGAAGAAACAAGCAGGGCAAAACAGAGAGAAATTCTTCCAAAATGCGTTCAGGGACTGGCATGCAACCAGGATTGACCACATCTACAGCCCCAGCGGCAGAAGACATAAGGCTGGACACTCTTGGGGCTGAGACGATTGGTGAGGTTGGGAAAGCAAATGCAGACCCTTGAAAGGAATCCTGCGTGCTCCCCATTCCATGGGTCCCAACTCTCCAGGTTCAACGCAATCTTCCGACAGCGAAAGCACTCATTGGAAACCCAGCGGATGCTACACCGTGGGATCGGGAAAGCTTTCTGAAACTCACCTCAGTTTTCATCTCCTGGTGCTCGTGTTCTCCATTCAGGCCCCCTTACTAACAATCTCCCCACTTGGAGACTCGGCGGCTTTCCATGCCTCTTTCGTACCGTCTGCAATTTGTCCGCAGGATGAACTGCAAGAGGGGGAACCAATGAGAGACTCGCTGGAGGTGTTTGGTCGGGCACATGTCACTCTCATTTCCCATCACGAAGAAGAATTCACCAGCGGTTCAGCCTGCCACCCCGGATCGACAATAGGGCGTGAAGCCATCCAGCCGTGTTGCGTCCCACTCACAAAAAAGCGACTTGGGAAATGGAGCTCAGGGGCACTGCACTTCCCAAACCTGCAGAGTTCTAAACGATAACTATCGCCCCAAAAGATATTGAGGTCAGGCTACGAAGAGGCGCTGAACGCAAGGCAGAACTGCAGGAAACGGATGTCAACGGCTACATCGGAATGGCCCCGATAGCACATGAAAAGCGCCAGAACGTGGACAATGATGCGGTTGGCCAAAAAGGGCGTATGCGTTTTTTCCTGAATATATTCAGGAAAAAACGCATACGCCCTTTTTGGCCAACCAAGCAACCTGGGAGAGCAAATCAGCACTACAAAGAAATCTCTCGCCCCCCCCGGGGCAAAAGGGCCAGGCGAAAAAAGTCTAAAAACCAGAAAGGCAGGACAGGCCACGGAGTCAAGGGAGCCTTGTTAAGCTGATGGGCGGGATGTCAATGGCCAACAGCCATTCTTCACAAGTGTATCCTCTTTCCCAAACCATGTAAAACACAGAACCACAGAGCATAGGGCACTTCCACACATGGGCGTTGACCTTGGGAAAATCAAAAAATCAACCAGACACAGGGACCCCAAAGTTGAGGGCTGCTGTCTTGACAAGAACCTCCACTCCGGTACACGTTTCATATCCCAGGAAAGAGCCAAGTGGACAAAGACGAGTGGACACGTGGACAAAGACAAGTGGACAAGTGGACAAGTGGTGCTACGTAGGTCCAATGGAGTGTCATTCAGCCATGAAATCCACGTCATGAGGCTGGTAGCAGCATCCTGAGTGGATTTAGGTACGATCATCCTCAGTGAAATAAGTCCCACAAAAAAAGAAACTTATGATATCACTTATCGAGGGAATGTAAAAATCGCTCCCCATGCACTGAATCCCCAAACAGAACAGAGTCACGCTTTTAGAAAACACACTTATGCCTGCTTCAGGGGAAAGGTGAGGTGGGGTGACGCATAAAACTCGAGTTTGAAATGAGCACAGATACCCTTCCGAAAACCGAATATGGAATGGACACGACCTACTCCTTGCTCAATCAACTGGACTCACCAGACCCTGTTCATCGCACAAGTATCTATCCGACTAGTAAGCATCTTAAAAGCTAAGTCTTGATATCTCTGTGTAAGTGCATCAAGTGTGTGTAAAGCGGCCTAAAACCAGCAGGGAAAATCAGCTCAGACCCATTCTGAGGATACATTTCCAACATAAAGAAGAAACAAGCAGGGCAAAACAGAGAGAACTTCTTCCAAAATGCGTTCAGGGACTGGCATGCAACCAGGATTGACCACATCTACAGCCCCAGCGGCAGAAGACATAAGGCTGGACACTCTTGGGGCTGAGACGATTGGTGAGGTTGGGAAAGCAAATGCAGACCCTTAAAAGGAATCCTGCGTGCTCCCCATTCCATGGGTCCCAACTCTCCAGGTTCAACGCAATCTTCCGACAGCGAAAGCACTCATTGGAAACCCAGCGGATGCTACACCGTGGGATCGGGAAAGCTTTCTGAAACTCACCTCAGTTTTCATCTCCTGGTGCTCGTGTTCTCCATTCAGGCCCCCTTACTAACAATCTCCCCACTTGGAGACTCGGCGCCTTTCCATGCCTCTTTCGTACCGTCTGCAATTTGTCCGCAGGATGAACTGCAAGAGGGGGAACCAATGAGAGACTCGCTGGAGGTGTTTGGTCGGGCACATGTCACTCTCATTTCCCATCACGAAGAAGAATTCACCAGAGGTTCAGCCTGCCACCCCGGATCGACAATAGGGCGTGAAGCCATCCAGCCGTGTTGCGTCCCACTCACAAAAAAGCGACTTGGGAAATGGAGCTCAGGGGCACTGCACTTCCCAAACCTGCAGAGTTCTAAACGATAACTATCGCCCCAAAATATATTGAGGTCAGGCTACGAAGAGGCGCTGAACGCAAGGCAGAACTGCAGGAAACGGATGTCAACGGGTACATCGGAATGGCCCCGATAGCACATGAAAAGCGCCAGAACGTGGACAATGATGCGGTTGGCCAAAAAGGGCGTATGCGTTTTTTCCTGAATATATTCAGGAAAAAACGCATACGCCCTTTTTGGCCAACCAAGCAACCTGGGAGTGCAAATCAGCACTACAAAGAAATCTCTCGCCCCCCCCCCCCGGGGCAAAAGGGCCAGGCGAAAAAAGTCTAAAAACCAGAAAGGCAGGACAGCCCACGGAGTCAAGGGAGCCTTGTTAAGCTGATGGGCGGGATGTCAATGGCCAACAGCCAATCTTCACAAGTGTATCCTCTTTCCCAAACCATGTAAAACACAGAACCACAGAGCATAGGGCACTTCCACACATGGGCGTTGACCTTGGGAAAATGAAAAAATCAACCAGACACAGGGACCCCAAAGTTGAGGGCTGCTGTCTTGACAAGAACCTCCACTCCGGTACACGTTTCATATCCCAGGAAAGAGCCAAATGGACAAAGACGAGTGGACAAGTGGACAAAGACAAGTGGACAAGTGGACAAGTGGTGCTACGTAGGTCCAATGGAGTGTCACTCAGCCATGAAATCCACGTCATGAGGCTGGTAGCAGCATCCTGAGTGGATTTAGGTACGATCATCCTCAGTGAAATAAGTCCCACAAAAAAAGAAACTTATGATATCACTTATCGAGGGAATGTAAAAATCGCTCCCCATGCACTGAATCCCCAAACAGAACAGAGTCACGCTTTTAGAAAACACACTTATGCCTGCTTCAGGGGAAAGGTGAGGTGGGGTGACGCATAAAACTCGAGTTTGAAATGAGCACAGATACCCTTCCGAAAACCGAATATGGAATGGACACGACCTACTCCTTGCTCAATCAACTGGACTCACCAGACCCTGTTCGTCGCACAAGTATCTATCCGACTAGTAAGCATCTTAAAAGCTAAGTCTTGATATCTCTGTGTAAGTGCATCAAGTGTGTGTAAAGCGGCCTAAAACCAGCAGGGAAAATCAGCTCAGACCCATTCTGAGGATACATTTCCAACATAAAGAAGAAACAAGCAGGGCAAAACAGAGAGAACTTCTTCCAAAATGCATTCAAGGACTGGCATGCAACCAGGATTGACCACATCTACAGCCCCAGCGGCAGAAGACATAAGGCTGGACACTCTTGGGGCTGAGACGATTGGTGAGGTTGGGAAAGCAAATGCAGACCCTTGAAAGGAATCCTGCGTGCTCCCCATTCCATGGGTCCCAACTCTCCAGGTTCAACGCAATCTTCCGACAGCGAAAGCACTCATTGGAAACCCAGCGGATGCTACACCGTGGGATCGGGAAAGCTTTCTGAAACTCACCTCAGTTTTCATCTCCTGGTGCTCGTGTTCTCCATTCAGGCCCCCTTACTAACAATCTCCCCACTTGGAGACTCGGCGCCTTTCCATGCCTCTTTCGTACCGTCTGCAATTTGTCCGCAGGATGAACTGCAAGAGGGGGAACCAATGAGAGACTCGCTGGAGGTGTTTGGTCGGGCACATGTCACTCTCATTTCCCATCACGAAGAAGAATTCACCAGCGGTTCAGCCTGCCACCCCGGATCGACAATAGGGCGTGAAGCCATCCAGCCGTGTTGCGTCCCACTCACAAAAAAGCGACTTGGGAAATGGAGCTCAGGGGCACTGCACTTCCCAAACCTGCAGAGTTCTAAACGATAACTATCGCCCCAAAATATATTGAGGTCAGGCTACGAAGAGGCGCTGAACGCAAGGCAGAACTGCAGGAAACGGATGTCAACGGCTACATCGGAATGGCCCCGATAGCACATGAAAAGCGCCAGAACGTGGACAATGATGCGGTTGGCCAAAAAGGGCGTATGCGTTTTTTCCTGAATATATTCAGGAAAAAACGCATACGCCCTTTTTGGCCAACCAAGCAACCTGGGAGAGCAAATCAGCACTACAAAGAAATCTCTCGCCCCCCCCGGGGCAAAAGGGCCAGGCGAAAAAAGTCTAAAAACCAGAAAGGCAGGACAGGCCACTGAGTCAAGGGAGCCTTGTTAAGCTGATGGGCGGGATGTCAATGGCCAACAGCCAATCTTCACAAGTGTATCCTCTTTCCCAAACCATGTAAAACACAGAACCACAGAGCATAGGGCACTTCCACACATGGGCGTTGACCTTGGGAAAATCAAAAAATCAACCAGACACAGGGACCCCAAAGTTGAGGGCTGCTGTCTTGACAAGAACCTCCACTCCGGTACACGTTTCATATCCCAGGAAAGAGCCAAATGGACAAAGACGAGTGGACAAGTGGACAAAGACAAGTGGACAAGTGGACAAGTGGTGCTACGTAGGTCCAATGGAGTGTCACTCAGCCATGAAATCCACGTCATGAGGCTGGTAGCAGCATCCTGAGTGGATTTAGGTACGATCATCCTCAGTGAAATAAGTCCCACAAAAAAAGAAACTTATGATATCACTTATCGAGGGAATGTAAAAATCGCTCCCCATGCACTGAATCCCCAAACAGAACAGAGTCACGCTTTTAGAAAACACACTTATGCCTGCTTCAGGGGAAAGGTGAGGTGGGGTGACGCATAAAACTCGAGTTTGAAATGAGCACAGATACCCTTCCGAAAACCGAATATGGAATGGACACGACCTACTCCTTGCTCAATCAACTGGACTCACCAGACCCTGTTCATCGCACAAGTATCTATCCGACTAGTAAGCATCTTAAAAGCTAAGTCTTGATATCTCTGTGTAAGTGCATCAAGTGTGTGTAAAGCGGCCTAAAACCAGCAGGGAAAATCAGCTCAGACCCATTCTGAGGATACATTTCCAACATAAAGAAGAAACAAGCAGGGCAAAACAGAGAGAACTTCTTCCAAAATGCGTTCAGGGACTGGCATGCAACCAGGATTGACCACATCTACAGCCCCAGCGGCAGAAGACATAAGGCTGGACACTCTTGGGGCTGAGACGATTGGTGAGGTTGGGAAAGCAAATGCAGACCCTTAAAAGGAATCCTGCGTGCTCCCCATTCCATGGGTCCCAACTCTCCAGGTTCAACGCAATCTTCCGACAGCGAAAGCACTCATTGGAAACCCAGCGGATGCTACACCGTGGGATCGGGAAAGCTTTCTGAAACTCACCTCAGTTTTCATCTCCTGGTGCTCGTGTTCTCCATTCAGGCCCCCTTACTAACAATCTCCCCACTTGGAGACTCGGCGCCTTTCCATGCCTCTTTCGTACCGTCTGCAATTTGTCCGCAGGATGAACTGCAAGAGGGGGAACCAATGAGAGACTCGCTGGAGGTGTTTGGTCGGGCACATGTCACTCTCATTTCCCATCACGAAGAAGAATTCACCAGCGGTTCAGCCTGCCACCCCGGATCGACAATAGGGCGTGAAGCCATCCAGCCGTGTTGCGTCCCACTCACAAAAAAGCGACTTGGGAAATGGAGCTCAGGGGCACTGCACTTCCCAAACCTGCAGAGTTCTAAACGATAACTATCGCCCCAAAATATATTGAGGTCAGGCTACGAAGAGGCGCTGAACGCAAGGCAGAACTGCAGGAAACGGATGTCAACGGGTACATCGGAATGGCCCCGATAGCACATGAAAAGCGCCAGAACGTGGACAATGATGCGGTTGGCCAAAAAGGGCGTATGCGTTTTTTCCTGAATATATTCAGGAAAAAACGCATACGCCCTTTTTGGCCAACCAAGCAACCTGGGAGTGCAAATCAGCACTACAAAGAAATCTCTCGCCCCCCCCCGGGGCAAAAGGGCCAGGCGAAAAAAGTCTAAAAACCAGAAAGGCAGGACAGGCCACGGAGTCAAGGGAGCCTTGTTAAGCTGATGGGCGGGATGTCAATGGCCAACAGCCAATCTTCACAAGTGTATCCTCTTTCCCAAACCATGTAAAACACAGAACCACAGAGCATAGGGCACTTCCACACATGGGCGTTGACCTTGGGAAAATCAAAAAATCAACCAGACACAGGGACCCCAAAGTTGAGGGCTGCTGTCTTGACAAGAACCTCCACTCCGGTACACGTTTCATATCCCAGGAAAGAGCCAAGTGGACAAAGACGAGTGGACAAGTGGACAAAGACAAGTGGACAAGTGGACAAGTGGTGCTACGTAGGTCCAGTGGAGTGTCACTCAGCCATGAAATCCACGTCATGAGGCTGGTAGCAGCATCCTGAGTGGATTTAGGTACGATCATCCTCAGTGAAATAAGTCCCACAAAAAAAGAAACTTATGATATCACTTATCGAGGGAATGTAAAAATCGCTCCCCATGCACTGAATCCCCAAACAGAACAGAGTCACGCTTTTAGAAAACACACTTATGCCTGCTTCAGGGGAAAGGTGAGGTGGGGTGACGCATAAAACTCGAGTTTGAAATGAGCACAGATACCCTTCCGAAAACCGAATATGGAATGGACACGACCTACTCCTTGCTCAATCAACTGGACTCACCAGACCCTGTTCGTCGCACAAGTATCTATCCGACTAGTAAGCATCTTAAAAGCTAAGTCTTGATATCTCTGTGTAAGTGCATCAAGTGTGTGTAAAGCGGCCTAAAACCAGCAGGGAAAATCAGCTCAGACCCATTCTGAGGATACATTTCCAACATAAAGAAGAAACAAGCAGGGCAAAACAGAGAGAACTTCTTCCAAAATGCGTTCAGGGACTGGCATGCAACCAGGATTGACCACATCTACAGCCCCAGCGGCAGAAGACATAAGGCTGGACACTCTTGGGGCTGAGACGATTGGTGAGGTTGGGAAAGCAAATGCAGACCCTTAAAAGGAATCCTGCGTGCTCCCCATTCCATGGGTCCCAACTCTCCAGGTTCAACGCAATCTTCCGACAGCGAAAGCACTCATTGGAAACCCAGCGGATGCTACACCGTGGGATCGGGAAAGCTTTCTGAAACTCACCTCAGCTTTCATCTCCTGGTGCTCGTGTTCTCCATTCAGGCCCCCTTACTAACAATCTCCCCACTTGGAGACTCGGCGCCTTTCCATGCCTCTTTCGTACCGTCTGCAATTTGTCCGCAGGATGAACTGCAAGAGGGGGAACCAATGAGAGACTCGCTGGAGGTGTTTGGTCGGGCACATGTCACTCTCATTTCCCATCACGAAGAAGAATTCACCAGCGGTTCAGCCTGCCACCCCGGATCGACAATAGGGCGTGAAGCCATCCAGCCGTGTTGCGTCCCACTCACAAAAAAGCGACTTGGGAAATGGAGCTCAGGGGCACTGCACTTCCCAAACCTGCAGAGTTCTAAACGATAACTATCGCCCCAAAATATATTGAGGTCAGGCTACGAAGAGGCGCTGAACGCAAGGCAGAACTGCAGGAAACGGATGTCAACGGCTACATCGGAATGGCCCCGATAGCACATGAAAAGCGCCAGAACGTGGACAATGATGCGGTTGGCCAAAAAGGGCGTATGCGTTTTTTCCTGAATATATTCAGGAAAAAACGCATACGCCCTTTTTGGCCAACCAAGCAACCTGGGAGAGCAAATCAGCACTACAAAGAAATCTCTCGCCCCCCCCCGGGGCAAAAGGGCCAGGCGAAAAAAGTCTAAAAACCAGAAAGGCAGGACAGCCCACGGAGTCAAGGGAGCCTTGTTAAGCTGATGGGCGGGATGTCAATGGCCAACAGCCAATCTTCACAAGTGTATCCTCTTTCCCAAACCATGTAAAACACAGAACCACAGAGCATAGGGCACTTCCACACATGGGCGTTGACCTTGGGAAAATCAAAAAATCAACCAGACACAGGGACCCCAAAGTTGAGGGCTGCTGTCTTGACAAGAACCTCCACTCCGGTACACGTTTCATATCCCAGGAAAGAGCCAAGTGGACAAAGACGAGTGGACAAGTGGACAAAGACAAGTGGACAAGTGGACAAGTGGTGCTACGTAGGTCCAATGGAGTGTCACTCAGCCATGAAATCCACGTCATGAGGCTGGTAGCAGCATCCTGAGTGGATTTAGGTACGATCATCCTCAGTGAAATAAGTCCCACAAAAAAAGAAACTTATGATATCACTTATCGAGGGAATGTAAAAATCGCTCCCCATGCACTGAATCCCCAAACAGAACAGAGTCACGCTTTTAGAAAACACACTTATGCCTGCTTCAGGGGAAAGGTGAGGTGGGGTGACGCATAAAACTCGAGTTTGAAATGAGCACAGATACCCTTCCGAAAACCGAATATGGAATGGACACGACCTACTCCTTGCTCAATCAACTGGACTCACCAGACCCTGTTCGTCGCACAAGTATCTATCCGACTAGTAAGCATCTTAAAATCTAAGTCTTGATATCTCTGTGTAAGTGCATCAAGTGTGTGTAAAGCGGCCTAAAACCAGCAGGGAAAATCAGCTCAGACCCATTCTGAGGATACATTTCCAACATAAAGAAGAAACAAGCAGGGCAAAACAGAGAGAACTTCTTCCAAAATGCGTTCAGGGACTGGCATGCAACCAGGATTGACCACATCTACAGCCCCAGCGGCAGAAGACATAAGGCTGGACACTCTTGGGGCTGAGACGATTGGTGAGGTTGGGAAAGCAAATGCAGACCCTTGAAAGGAATCCTGCGTGCTCCCCATTCCATGGGTCCCAACTCTCCAGGTTCAACGCAATCTTCCGACAGCGAAAGCACTCATTGGAAACCCAGCGGATGCTACACCGTGGGATCGGGAAAGCTTTCTGAAACTCACCTCAGTTTTCATCTCCTGGTGCTCGTGTTCTCCATTCAGGCCCCCTTACTAACAATCTCCCCACTTGGAGACTCGGCGCCTTTCCATGCCTCTTTCGTACCGTCTGCAATTTGTCCGCAGGATGAACTGCAAGAGGGGGAACCAATGAGAGACTCGCTGGAGGTGTTTGGTCGGGCACATGTCACTCTCATTTCCCATCACGAAGAAGAATTCACCAGCGGTTCAGCCTGCCACCCCGGATCGACAATAGGGCGTGAAGCCATCCAGCCGTGTTGCGTCCCACTCACAAAAAAGCGACTTGGGAAATGGAGCTCAGGGGCACTGCACTTCCCAAACCTGCAGAGTTCTAAACGATAACTATCGCCCCAAAATATATTGAGGTCAGGCTACGAAGAGGCGCTGAACGCAAGGCAGAACTGCAGGAAACGGATGTCAACGGCTACATCGGAATGGCCCCGATAGCACATGAAAAGCGCCAGAACGTGGACAATGATGCGGTTGGCCAAAAAGGGCGAATGCGTTTTTTCCTGAATATATGCAGGAAAAAACGCATACGCCCTTTTTGGCCAACCAAGCAACCTGGGAGAGCAAATCAGCACTACAAAGAAATCTCTCGCCCCCCCCGGGGCAAAAGGGCCAGGCGAAAAAAGTCTAAAAACCAGAAAGGCAGGACAGGCCACGGAGTCAAGGGAGCCTTGTTAAGCTGATGGGCGGGATGTCAATGGCCAACAGCCAATCTTCACAAGTGTATCCTCTTTCCCAAACCATGTAAAACACAGAACCACAGAGCATAGGGCACTTCCACACATGGGCGTTGACCTTGGGAAAATCAAAAAATCAACCAGACACAGGGACCCCAAAGTTGAGGGCTGCTGTCTTGACAAGAACCTCCACTCCGGTACACGTTTCATATCCCAGGAAAGAGCCAAGTGGACAAAGACGAGTGGACAAGTGGACAAAGTCAAGTGGACAAGTGGACAAGTGGTGCTACGTAGGTCCAATGGAGTGTCACTCAGCCATGAAATCCACGTCATGAGGCTGGTAGCAGCATCCTGAGTGGATTTAGGTACGATCATCGTCAGTGAAATAAGTCCCACAAAAAAAGAAACTTATGATATCACTTATCGAGGGAATGTAAAAATCGCTCCCCATGCACTGAATCCCCAAACAGAACAGAGTCACGCTTTTAGAAAACACACTTATGCCTGCTTCAGGGGAAAGGTGAGGTGGGGTGACGCATAAAACTCGAGTTTGAAATGAGCACAGATACCCTTCCGAAAACCGAATATGGAATGGACACGACCTACTCCTTGCTCAATCAACTGGACTCACCAGACCCTGTTCGTCGCACAAGTATCTATCCGACTAGTAAGCATCTTAAAAGCTAAGTCTTGATATCTCTGTGTAAGTGCATCAAGTGTGTGTAAAGCGGCCTAAAACCAGCAGGGAAAATCAGCTCAGACCCATTCTGAGGATACATTTCCAACATAAAGAAGAAACAAGCAGGGCAAAACAGAGAGAACTTCTTCCAAAATGCGTTCAGGGACTGGCATGCAACCAGGATTGACCACATCTACAGCCCCAGCGGCAGAAGACATAAGGCTGGACACTCTTGGGGCTGAGACGATTGGTGAGGTTGGGAAAGCAAATGCAGACCCTTGAAAGGAATCCTGCGTGCTCCCCATTCCATGGGTCCCAACTCTCCAGGTTCAACGCAATCTTCCGACAGCGAAAGCACTCATTGGAAACCCAGCGGATGCTACACCGTGGGATCGGGAAAGCTTTCTGAAACTCACCTCAGTTTTCATCTCCTGGTGCTCGTGTTCTCCATTCAGGCCCCCTTACTAACAATCTCCCCACTTGGAGACTCGGCGCCTTTCCATGCCTCTTTCGTACCGTCTGCAATTTGTCCGCAGGATGAACTGCAAGAGGGGGAACCAATGAGAGACTCGCTGGAGGTGTTTGGTCGGGCACATGTCACTCTCATTTCCCATCACGAAGAAGAATTCACCAGCGGTTCAGCCTGCCACCCCGGATCGACAATAGGGCGTGAAGCCATCCAGCCGTGTTGCGTCCCACTCACAAAAAAGCGACTTGGGAAATGGAGCTCAGGGGCACTGCACTTCCCAAACCTGCAGAGTTCTAAACGATAACTATCGCCCCAAAATATATTGAGGTCAGGCTACGAAGAGGCGCTGAACGCAAGGCAGAACTGCAGGAAACGGATGTCAACGGCTACATCGGAATGGCCCCGATAGCACATGAAAAGCGCCAGAACGTGGACAATGATGCGGTTGGCCAAAAAGGGCGTATGCGTTTTTTCCTGAATATATTCAGGAAAAAACGCATACGCCCTTTTTGGCCAACCAAGCAACCTGGGAGAGCAAATCAGCACTACAAAGAAATCTCTCGCCCCCCCCCGGGGCAAAAGGGCCAGGCGAAAAAAGTCTAAAAACCAGAAAGGCAGGACAGGCCACGGAGTCAAGGGAGCCTTGTTAAGCTGATGGGCGGGATGTCAATGGCCAACAGCCAATCTTCACAAGTGTATCCTCTTTCCCAAACCATGTAAAACACAGAACCACAGAGCATAGGGCACTTCCACACATGGGCGTTGACCTTGGGAAAATCAAAAAATCAACCAGACACAGGGACCCCAAAGTTGAGGGCTGCTGTCTTGACAAGAACCTCCACTCCGGTACACGTTTCATATCCCAGGAAAGAGCCAAGTGGACAAAGACGAGTGGACAAGTGGACAAAGACAAGTGGACAAGTGGACAAGTGGTGCTACGTAGGTCCAATGGAGTGTCACTCAGCCATGAAATCCACGTCATGAGGCTGGTAGCAGCATCCTGAGTGGATTTAGGTACGATCATCCTCAGTGAAATAAGTCCCACAAAAAAAGAAACTTATGATATCACTTATCGAGGGAATGTAAAAATCGCTCCCCATGCACGGAATCCCCAAACAGAACAGAGTCACGCTTTTAGAAAACACACTTATGCCTGCTTCAGGGGAAAGGTGAGGTGGGGTGACGCATAAAACTCGAGTTTGAAATGAGCACAGATACCCTTCCGAAAACCGAATATGGAATGGACACGACCTACTCCTTGCTCAATCAACTGGACTCACCAGACCCTGTTCGTCGCACAAGTATCTATCCGACTAGTAAGCATCTTAAAAGCTAAGTCTTGATATCTCTGTGTAAGTGCATCAAGTGTGTGTAAAGCGGCCTAAAACCAGCAGGGAAAATCAGCTCAGACCCATTCTGAGGATACATTTCCAACATAAAGAAGAAACAAGCAGGGCAAAACAGAGAGAACTTCTTCCAAAATGCGTTCAGGGACTGGCATGCAACCAGGATTGACCACATCTACAGCCCCAGCGGCAGAAGACATAAGGCTGGACACTCTTGGGGCTGAGACGATTGGTGAGGTTGGGAAAGCAAATGCAGACCCTTGAAAGGAATCCTGCGTGCTCCCCATTCCATGGGTCCCAACTCTCCAGGTTCAACGCAATCTTCCGACAGCGAAAGCACTCATTGGAAACCCAGCGGATGCTACACCGTGGGATCGGGAAAGCTTTCTGAAACTCACCTCAGTTTTCATCTCCTGGTGCTCGTGTTCTCCATTCAGGCCCCCTTACTAACAATCTCCCCACTTGGAGACTCGGCGCCTTTCCATGCCTCTTTCGTACCGTCTGCAATTTGTCCGCAGGATGAACTGCAAGAGGGGGAACCAATGAGAGACTCGCTGGAGGTGTTTGGTCGGGCACATGTCACTCTCATTTCCCATCACGAAGAAGAATTCACCAGAGGTTCAGCCTGCCACCCCGGATCGACAATAGGGCGTGAAGCCATCCAGCCGTGTTGCGTCCCACTCACAAAAAAGCGACTTGGGAAATGGAGCTCAGGGGCACTGCACTTCCCAAACCTGCAGAGTTCTAAACGATAACTATCGCCCCAAAATATATTGAGGTCAGGCTACGAAGAGGCGCTGAACGCAAGGCAGAACTGCAGGAAACGGATGTCAACGGCTACATCGGAATGGCCCCGATAGCACATGAAAAGCGCCAGAACGTGGACAATGATGCGGTTGGCCAAAAAGGGCGTATGCGTTTTTTCCTGAATATATTCAGGAAAAAACGCATACGCCCTTTTTGGCCAACCAAGCAACCTGGGAGAGCAAATCAGCACTACAAAGAAATCTCTCGCCCCCCCCCGGGGCAAAAGGGCCAGGCGAAAAAAGTCTAAAAACCAGAAAGGCAGGACAGGCCACGGAGTCAAGGGAGCCTTGTTAAGCTGATGGGCGGGATGTCAATGGCCAACAGCCAATCTTCACAAGTGTATCCTCTTTCCCAAACCATGTAAAACACAGAACCACAGAGCATAGGGCACTTCCACACATGGGCGTTGACCTTGGGAAAATGAAAAAATCAACCAGACACAGGGACCCCAAAGTTGAGGGCTGCTGTCTTGACAAGAACCTCCACTCCGGTACACGTTTCATATCCCAGGAAAGAGCCAAGTGGACAAAGACGAGTGGACAAGTGGACAAAGACAAGTGGACAAGTGGACAAGTGGTGCTACGTAGGTCCAATGGAGTGTCACTCAGCCATGAAATCCACGTCATGAGGCTGGTAGCAGCATCCTGAGTGGATTTAGGTACGATCATCCTCAGTGAAATAAGTCCCACAAAAAAAGAAACTTATGATATCACTTATCGAGGGAATGTAAAAATCGCTCCCCATGCACGGAATCCCCAAACAGAACAGAGTCACGCTTTTAGAAAACACACTTATGCCTGCTTCAGGGGAAAGGTGAGGTGGGGTGACGCATAAAACTCGAGTTTGAAATGAGCACAGATACCCTTCCGAAAACCGAATATGGAATGGACACGACCTACTCCTTGCTCAATCAACTGGACTCACCAGACCCTGTTCGTCGCACAAGTATCTATCCGACTAGTAAGCATCTTAAAAGCTAAGTCTTGATATCTCTGTGTAAGTGCATCAAGTGTGTGTAAAGCGGCCTAAAACCAGCAGGGAAAATCAGCTCAGACCCATTCTGAGGATACATTTCCAACATAAAGAAGAAACAAGCAGGGCAAAACAGAGAGAACTTCTTCCAAAATGCGTTCAGGGACTGGCATGCAACCAGGATTGACCACATCTACAGCCCCAGCGGCAGAAGACATAAGGCTGGACACTCTTGGGGCTGAGACGATTGGTGAGGTTGGGAAAGCAAATGCAGACCCTTGAAAGGAATCCTGCGTGCTCCCCATTCCATGGGTCCCAACTCTCCAGGTTCAACGCAATCTTCCGACAGCGAAAGCACTCATTGGAAACCCAGCGGATGCTACACCGTGGGATCGGGAAAGCTTTCTGAAACTCACCTCAGTTTTCATCTCCTGGTGCTCGTGTTCTCCATTCAGGCCCCCTTACTAACAATCTCCCCACTTGGAGACTCGGCGCCTTTCCATGCCTCTTTCGTACCGTCTGCAATTTGTCCGCAGGATGAACTGCAAGAGGGGGAACCAATGAGAGACTCGCTGGAGGTGTTTGGTCGGGCACATGTCACTCTCATTTCCCATCACGAAGAAGAATTCACCAGCGGTTCAGCCTGCCACCCCGGATCGACAATAGGGCGTGAAGCCATCCAGCCGTGTTGCGTCCCACTCACAAAAAAGCGACTTGGGAAATGGAGCTCAGGGGCACTGCACTTCCCAAACCTGCAGAGTTCTAAACGATAACTATCGCCCCAAAATATATTGAGGTCAGGCTACGAAGAGGCGCTGAACGCAAGGCAGAACTGCAGGAAACGGATGTCAACGGCTACATCGGAATGGCCCCGATAGCACATGAAAAGCGCCAGAACGTGGACAATGATGCGGTTGGCCAAAAAGGGCGTATGCGTTTTTTCCTGAATATATTCAGGAAAAAACGCATACGCCCTTTTTGGCCAACCAAGCAACCTGGGAGAGCAAATCAGCACTACAAAGAAATCTCTCGCCCCCCCCCGGGGCAAAAGGGCCAGGCGAAAAAAGTCTAAAAACCAGAAAGGCAGGACAGGCCACGGAGTCAAGGGAGCCTTGTTAAGCTGATGGGCGGGATGTCAATGGCCAACAGCCAATCTTCACAAGTGTATCCTCTTTCCCAAACCATGGAAAACACAGAACCACAGAGCATAGGGCACTTCCACACATGGGCGTTGACCTTGGGAAAATCAAAAAATCAACCAGACACAGGGACCCCAAAGTTGAGGGCTGCTGTCTTGACAAGAACCTCCACTCCGGTACACGTTTCATATCCCAGGAAAGAGCCAAGTGGACAAAGACGAGTGGACAAGTGGACAAAGACAAGTGGACAAGTGGACAAGTGGTGCTACGTAGGTCCAATGGAGTGTCACTCAGCCATGAAATCCACGTCATGAGGCTGGTAGCAGCATCCTGAGTGGATTTAGGTACGATCATCCTCAGTGAAATAAGTCCCACAAAAAAAGAAACTTATGATATCACTTATCGAGGGAATGTAAAAATCGCTCCCCATGCACGGAATCCCCAAACAGAACAGAGTCACGCTTTTAGAAAACACACTTATGCCTGCTTCAGGGGAAAGGTGAGGTGGGGTGACGCATAAAACTCGAGTTTGAAATGAGCACAGATACCCTTCCGAAAACCGAATATGGAATGGACACGACCTACTCCTTGCTCAATCAACTGGACTCACCAGACCCTGTTCGTCGCAGAAGTATCTATCCGACTAGTAAGCATCTTAAAAGCTAAGTCTTGATATCTCTGTGTAAGTGCATCAAGTGTGTGTAAAGCGGCCTAAAACCAGCAGGGAAAATCAGCTCAGACCCATTCTGAGGATACATTTCCAACATAAAGAAGAAACAAGCAGGGCAAAACAGAGAGAACTTCTTCCAAAATGCGTTCAGGGACTGGCATGCAACCAGGATTGACCACATCTACAGCCCCAGCGGCAGAAGACATAAGGCTGGACACTCTTGGGGCTGAGACGATTGGTGAGGTTGGGAAAGCAAATGCAGACCCTTGAAAGGAATCCTGCGTGCTCCCCATTCCATGGGTCCCAACTCTCCAGGTTCAACGCAATCTTCCGACAGCGAAAGCACTCATTGGAAACCCAGCGGATGCTACACCGTGGGATCGGGAAAGTTTTCTGAAACTCACCTCAGTTTTCATCTCCTGGTGCTCGTGTTCTCCATTCAGGCCCCCTTACTAACAATCTCCCCACTTGGAGACTCGGCGCCTTTCCATGCCTCTTTCGTACCGTCTGCAATTTGTCCGCAGGATGAACTGCAAGAGGGGGAACCAATGAGAGACTCGCTGGAGGTGTTTGGTCGGGCACATGTCACTCTCATTTCCCATCACGAAGAAGAATTCACCAGCGGTTCAGCCTGCCACCCCGGATCGACAATAGGGCGTGAAGCCATCCAGCCGTGTTGCGTCCCACTCACAAAAAAGCGACTTGGGAAATGGAGCTCAGGGGCACTGCACTTCCCAAACCTGCAGAGTTCTAAACGATAACTATCGCCCCCAAATATATTGAGGTCAGGCTACGAAGAGGCGCTGAACGCAAGGCAGAACTGCAGGAAACGGATGTCAACGGCTACATCGGAATGGCCCCGATAGCACATGAAAAGCGCCAGAACGTGGACAATGATGCGGTTGGCCAAAAAGGGCGAATGCGTTTTTTCCTGAATATATGCAGGAAAAAACGCATACGCCCTTTTTGGCCAACCAAGCAACCTGGGAGAGCAAATCAGCACTACAAAGAAATCTCTCGCCCCCCCCGGGGCAAAAGGGCCAGGCGAAAAAAGTCTAAAAACCAGAAAGGCAGGACAGGCCACGGAGTCAAGGGAGCCTTGTTAAGCTGATGGGCGGGATGTCAATGGCCAACAGCCAATCTTCACAAGTGTATCCTCTTTCCCAAACCATGTAAAACACAGAACCACAGAGCATAGGGCACTTCCACACATGGGCGTTGACCTTGGGAAAATCAAAAAATCAACCAGACACAGGGACCCCAAAGTTGAGGGCTGCTGTCTTGACAAGAACCTCCACTCCGGTACACGTTTCATATCCCAGGAAAGAGCCAAGTGGACAAAGACGAGTGGACAAGTGGACAAAGTCAAGTGGACAAGTGGACAAGTGGTGCTACGTAGGTCCAATGGAGTGTCACTCAGCCATGAAATCCACGTCATGAGGCTGGTAGCAGCATCCTGAGTGGATTTAGGTACGATCATCGTCAGTGAAATAAGTCCCACAAAAAAAGAAACTTATGATATCACTTATCGAGGGAATGTAAAAATCGCTCCCCATGCACTGAATCCCCAAACAGAACAGAGTCACGCTTTTAGAAAACACACTTATGCCTGCTTCAGGGGAAAGGTGAGGTGGGGTGACGCATAAAACTCGAGTTTGAAATGAGCACAGATACCCTTCCGAAAACCGAATATGGAATGGACACGACCTACTCCTTGCTCAATCAACTGGACTCACCAGACCCTGTTCGTCGCACAAGTATCTATCCGACTAGTAAGCATCTTAAAAGCTAAGTCTTGATATCTCTGTGTAAGTGCATCAAGTGTGTGTAAAGCGGCCTAAAACCAGCAGGGAAAATCAGCTCAGACCCATTCTGAGGATACATTTCCAACATAAAGAAGAAACAAGCAGGGCAAAACAGAGAGAACTTCTTCCAAAATGCGTTCAGGGACTGGCATGCAACCAGGATTGACCACATCTACAGCCCCAGCGGCAGAAGACATAAGGCTGGACACTCTTGGGGCTGAGACGATTGGTGAGGTTGGGAAAGCAAATGCAGACCCTTGAAAGGAATCCTGCGTGCTCCCCATTCCATGGGTCCCAACTCTCCAGGTTCAACGCAATCTTCCGACAGCGAAAGCACTCATTGGAAACCCAGCGGATGCTACACCGTGGGATCGGGAAAGCTTTCTGAAACTCACCTCAGTTTTCATCTCCTGGTGCTCGTGTTCTCCATTCAGGCCCCCTTACTAACAATCTCCCCACTTGGAGACTCGGCGCCTTTCCATGCCTCTTTCGTACCGTCTGCAATTTGTCCGCAGGATGAACTGCAAGAGGGGGAACCAATGAGAGACTCGCTGGAGGTGTTTGGTCGGGCACATGTCACTCTCATTTCCCATCACGAAGAAGAATTCACCAGCGGTTCAGCCTGCCACCCCGGATCGACAATAGGGCGTGAAGCCATCCAGCCGTGTTGCGTCCCACTCACAAAAAAGCGACTTGGGAAATGGAGCTCAGGGGCACTGCACTTCCCAAACCTGCAGAGTTCTAAACGATAACTATCGCCCCAAAATATATTGAGGTCAGGCTACGAAGAGGCGCTGAACGCAAGGCAGAACTGCAGGAAACGGATGTCAACGGGTACATCGGAATGGCCCCGATAGCACATGAAAAGCGCCAGAACGTGGACAATGATGCGGTTGGCCAAAAAGGGCGTATGCGTTTTTTCCTGAATATATTCAGGAAAAAACGCATACGCCCTTTTTGGCCAACCAAGCAACCTGGGAGAGCAAATCAGCACTACAAAGAAATCTCTCGCCCCCCCCCGGGGCAAAAGGGCCAGGCGAAAAAAGTCTAAAAACCAGAAAGGCAGGACAGGCCACGGAGTCAAGGGAGCCTTGTTAAGCTGATGGGCGGGATGTCAATGGCCAACAGCCAATCTTCACAAGTGTATCCTCTTTCCCAAACCATGTAAAACACAGAACCACAGAGCATAGGGCACTTCCACACATGGGCGTTGACCTTGGGAAAATGAAAAAATCAACCAGACACAGGGACCCCAAAGTTGAGGGCTGCTGTCTTGACAAGAACCTCCACTCCGGTACACGTTTCATATCCCAGGAAAGAGCCAAGTGGACAAAGACGAGTGGACAAGTGGACAAAGACAAGTGGACAAGTGGACAAGTGGTGCTACGTAGGTCCAATGGAGTGTCACTCAGCCATGAAATCCACGTCATGAGGCTGGTAGCAGCATCCTGAGTGGATTTAGGTACGATCATCCTCAGTGAAATAAGTCCCACAAAAAAAGAAACTTATGATATCACTTATCGAGGGAATGTAAAAATCGCTCCCCATGCACGGAATCCCCAAACAGAACAGAGTCACGCTTTTAGAAAACACACTTATGCCTGCTTCAGGGGAAAGGTGAGGTGGGGTGACGCATAAAACTCGAGTTTGAAATGAGCACAGATACCCTTCCGAAAACCGAATATGGAATGGACACGACCTACTCCTTGCTCAATCAACTGGACTCACCAGACCCTGTTCGTCGCACAAGTATCTATCCGACTAGTAAGCATCTTAAAAGCTAAGTCTTGATATCTCTGTGTAAGTGCATCAAGTGTGTGTAAAGCGGCCTAAAACCAGCAGGGAAAATCAGCTCAGACCCATTCTGAGGATACATTTCCAACATAAAGAAGAAACAAGCAGGGCAAAACAGAGAGAACTTCTTCCAAAATGCGTTCAGGGACTGGCATGCAACCAGGATTGACCACATCTACAGCCCCAGCGGCAGAAGACATAAGGCTGGACACTCTTGGGGCTGAGACGATTGGTGAGGTTGGGAAAGCAAATGCAGACCCTTGAAAGGAATCCTGCGTGCTCCCCATTCCATGGGTCCCAACTCTCCAGGTTCAACGCAATCTTCCGACAGCGAAAGCACTCATTGGAAACCCAGCGGATGCTACACCGTGGGATCGGGAAAGCTTTCTGAAACTCACCTCAGTTTTCATCTCCTGGTGCTCGTGTTCTCCATTCAGGCCCCCTTACTAACAATCTCCCCACTTGGAGACTCGGCGCCTTTCCATGCCTCTTTCGTACCGTCTGCAATTTGTCCGCAGGATGAACTGCAAGAGGGGGAACCAATGAGAGACTCGCTGGAGGTGTTTGGTCGGGCACATGTCACTCTCATTTCCCATCACGAAGAAGAATTCACCAGCGGTTCAGCCTGCCACCCCGGATCGACAATAGGGCGTGAAGCCATCCAGCCGTGTTGCGTCCCACTCACAAAAAAGCGACTTGGGAAATGGAGCTCAGGGGCACTGCACTTCCCAAACCTGCAGAGTTCTAAACGATAACTATCGCCCCAAAATATATTGAGGTCAGGCTACGAAGAGGCGCTGAACGCAAGGCAGAACTGCAGGAAACGGATGTCAACGGCTACATCGGAATGGCCCCGATAGCACATGAAAAGCGCCAGAACGTGGACAATGATGCGGTTGGCCAAAAAGGGCGTATGCGTTTTTTCCTGAATATATTCAGGAAAAAACGCATACGCCCTTTTTGGCCAACCAAGCAACCTGGGAGAGCAAATCAGCACTACAAAGAAATCTCTCGCCCCCCCCCGGGGCAAAAGGGCCAGGCGAAAAAAGTCTAAAAACCAGAAAGGCAGGACAGGCCACGGAGTCAAGGGAGCCTTGTTAAGCTGATGGGCGGGATGTCAATGGCCAACAGCCAATCTTCACAAGTGTATCCTCTTTCCCAAACCATGTAAAACACAGAACCACAGAGCATAGGGCACTTCCACACATGGGCGTTGACCTTGGGAAAATCAAAAAATCAACCAGACACAGGGACCCCAAAGTTGAGGGCTGCTGTCTTGACAAGAACCTCCACTCCGGTACACGTTTCATATCCCAGGAAAGAGCCAAGTGGACAAAGACGAGTGGACAAGTGGACAAAGACAAGTGGACAAGTGGACAAGTGGTGCTACGTAGGTCCAATGGAGTGTCACTCAGCCATGAAATCCACGTCATGAGGCTGGTAGCAGCATCCTGAGTGGATTTAGGTACGATCATCCTCAGTGAAATAAGTCCCACAAAAAAAGAAACTTATGATATCACTTATCGAGGGAATGTAAAAATCGCTCCCCATGCACGGAATCCCCAAACAGAACAGAGTCACGCTTTTAGAAAACACACTTATGCCTGCTTCAGGGGAAAGGTGAGGTGGGGTGACGCATAAAACTCGAGTTTGAAATGAGCACAGATACCCTTCCGAAAACCGAATATGGAATGGACACGACCTACTCCTTGCTCAATCAACTGGACTCACCAGACCCTGTTCGTCGCACAAGTATCTATCCGACTAGTAAGCATCTTAAAAGCTAAGTCTTGATATCTCTGTGTAAGTGCATCAAGTGTGTGTAAAGCGGCCTAAAACCAGCAGGGAAAATCAGCTCAGACCCATTCTGAGGATACATTTCCAACATAAAGAAGAAACAAGCAGGGCAAAACAGAGAGAACTTCTTCCAAAATGCGTTCAGGGACTGGCATGCAACCAGGATTGACCACATCTACAGCCCCAGCGGCAGAAGACATAAGGCTGGACACTCTTGGGGCTGAGACGATTGGTGAGGTTGGGAAAGCAAATGCAGACCCTTGAAAGGAATCCTGCGTGCTCCCCATTCCATGGGTCCCAACTCTCCAGGTTCAACGCAATCTTCCGACAGCGAAAGCACTCATTGGAAACCCAGCGGATGCTACACCGTGGGATCGGGAAAGCTTTCTGAAACTCACCTCAGTTTTCATCTCCTGGTGCTCGTGTTCTCCATTCAGGCCCCCTTACTAACAATCTCCCCACTTGGAGACTCGGCGCCTTTCCATGCCTCTTTCGTACCGTCTGCAATTTGTCCGCAGGATGAACTGCAAGAGGGGGAACCAATGAGAGACTCGCTGGAGGTGTTTGGTCGGGCACATGTCACTCTCATTTCCCATCACGAAGAAGAATTCACCAGCAGTTCAGCCTGCCACCCCGGATCGACAATAGGGCGTGAAGCCATCCAGCCGTGTTGCGTCCCACTCACAAAAAAGCGACTTGGGAAATGGAGCTCAGGGGCACTGCACTTCCCAAACCTGCAGAGTTCTAAACGATAACTATCGCCCCAAAATATATTGAGGTCAGGCTACGAAGAGGCGCTGAACGCAAGGCAGAACTGCAGGAAACGGATGTCAACGGCTACATCGGAATGGCCCCGATAGCACATGAAAAGCGCCAGAACGTGGACAATGATGCGGTTGGCCAAAAAGGGCGAATGCGTTTTTTCCTGAATATATGCAGGAAAAAACGCATACGCCCTTTTTGGCCAACCAAGCAACCTGGGAGAGCAAATCAGCACTACAAAGAAATCTCTCGCCCCCCCCGGGGCAAAAGGGCCAGGCGAAAAAAGTCTAAAAACCAGAAAGGCAGGACAGGCCACGGAGTCAAGGGAGCCTTGTTAAGCTGATGGGCGGGATGTCAATGGCCAACAGCCAATCTTCACAAGTGTATCCTCTTTCCCAAACCATGTAAAACACAGAACCACAGAGCATAGGGCACTTCCACACATGGGCGTTGACCTTGGGAAAATCAAAAAATCAACCAGACACAGGGACCCCAAAGTTGAGGGCTGCTGTCTTGACAAGAACCTCCACTCCGGTACACGTTTCATATCCCAGGAAAGAGCCAAGTGGACAAAGACGAGTGGACAAGTGGACAAAGTCAAGTGGACAAGTGGACAAGTGGTGCTACGTAGGTCCAATGGAGTGTCACTCAGCCATGAAATCCACGTCATGAGGCTGGTAGCAGCATCCTGAGTGGATTTAGGTACGATCATCGTCAGTGAAATAAGTCCCACAAAAAAAGAAACTTATGATATCACTTATCGAGGGAATGTAAAAATCGCTCCCCATGCACTGAATCCCCAAACAGAACAGAGTCACGCTTTTAGAAAACACACTTATGCCTGCTTCAGGGGAAAGGTGAGGTGGGGTGACGCATAAAACTCGAGTTTGAAATGAGCACAGATACCCTTCCGAAAACCGAATATGGAATGGACACGACCTACTCCTTGCTCAATCAACTGGACTCACCAGACCCTGTTCGTCGCACAAGTATCTATCCGACTAGTAAGCATCTTAAAAGCTAAGTCTTGATATCTCTGTGTAAGTGCATCAAGTGTGTGTAAAGCGGCCTAAAACCAGCAGGGAAAATCAGCTCAGACCCATTCTGAGGATACATTTCCAACATAAAGAAGAAACAAGCAGGGCAAAACAGAGAGAACTTCTTCCAAAATGCGTTCAGGGACTGGCATGCAACCAGGATTGACCACATCTACAGCCCCAGCGGCAGAAGACATAAGGCTGGACACTCTTGGGGCTGAGACGATTGGTGAGGTTGGGAAAGCAAATGCAGACCCTTGAAAGGAATCCTGCGTGCTCCCCATTCCATGGGTCCCAACTCTCCAGGTTCAACGCAATCTTCCGACAGCGAAAGCACTCATTGGAAACCCAGCGGATGCTACACCGTGGGATCGGGAAAGCTTTCTGAAACTCACCTCAGTTTTCATCTCCTGGTGCTCGTGTTCTCCATTCAGGCCCCCTTACTAACAATCTCCCCACTTGGAGACTCGGCGCCTTTCCATGCCTCTTTCGTACCGTCTGCAATTTGTCCGCAGGATGAACTGCAAGAGGGGGAACCAATGAGAGACTCGCTGGAGGTGTTTGGTCGGGCACATGTCACTCTCATTTCCCATCACGAAGAAGAATTCACCAGCGGTTCAGCCTGCCACCCCGGATCGACAATAGGGCGTGAAGCCATCCAGCCGTGTTGCGTCCCACTCACAAAAAAGCGACTTGGGAAATGGAGCTCAGGGGCACTGCACTTCCCAAACCTGCAGAGTTCTAAACGATAACTATCGCCCCAAAATATATTGAGGTCAGGCTACGAAGAGGCGCTGAACGCAAGGCAGAACTGCAGGAAACGGATGTCAACGGCTACATCGGAATGGCCCCGATAGCACATGAAAAGCGCCAGAACGTGGACAATGATGCGGTTGGCCAAAAAGGGCGTATGCGTTTTTTCCTGAATATATTCAGGAAAAAACGCATACGCCCTTTTTGGCCAACCAAGCAACCTGGGAGAGCAAATCAGCACTACAAAGAAATCTCTCGCCCCCCCCCGGGGCAAAAGGGCCAGGCGAAAAAAGTCTAAAAACCAGAAAGGCAGGACAGCCCACGGAGTCAAGGGAGCCTTGTTAAGCTGATGGGCGGGATGTCAATGGCCAACAGCCAATCTTCACAAGTGTATCCTCTTTCCCAAACCATGTAAAACACAGAACCACAGAGCATAGGGCACTTCCACACATGGGCGTTGACCTTGGGAAAATCAAAAAATCAACCAGACACAGGGACCCCAAAGTTGAGGGCTGCTGTCTTGACAAGAACCTCCACTCCGGTACACGTTTCATATCCCAGGAAAGAGCCAAGTGGACAAAGACGAGTGGACAAGTGGACAAAGACAAGTGGACAAGTGGACAAGTGGTGCTACGTAGGTCCAATGGAGTGTCACTCAGCCATGAAATCCACGTCATGAGGCTGGTAGCAGCATCCTGAGTGGATTTAGGTACGATCATCCTCAGTGAAATAAGTCCCACAAAAAAAGAAACTTATGATATCACTTATCGAGGGAATGTAAAAATCGCTCCCCATGCACGGAATCCCCAAACAGAACAGAGTCACGCTTTTAGAAAACACACTTATGCCTGCTTCAGGGGAAAGGTGAGGTGGGGTGACGCATAAAACTCGAGTTTGAAATGAGCACAGATACCCTTCCGAAAACCGAATATGGAATGGACACGACCTACTCCTTGCTCAATCAACTGGACTCACCAGACCCTGTTCGTCGCACAAGTATCTATCCGACTAGTAAGCATCTTAAAAGCTAAGTCTTGATATCTCTGTGTAAGTGCATCAAGTGTGTGTAAAGCGGCCTAAAACCAGCAGGGAAAATCAGCTCAGACCCATTCTGAGGATACATTTCCAACATAAAGAAGAAACAAGCAGGGCAAAACAGAGAGAACTTCTTCCAAAATGCGTTCAGGGACTGGCATGCAACCAGGATTGACCACATCTACAGCCCCAGCGGCAGAAGACATAAGGCTGGACACTCTTGGGGCTGAGACGATTGGTGAGGTTGGGAAAGCAAATGCAGACCCTTGAAAGGAATCCTGCGTGCTCCCCATTCCATGGGTCCCAACTCTCCAGGTTCAACGCAATCTTCCGACAGCGAAAGCACTCATTGGAAACCCAGCGGATGCTACACCGTGGGATCGGGAAAGCTTTCTGAAACTCACCTCAGTTTTCATCTCCTGGTGCTCGTGTTCTCCATTCAGGCCCCCTTACTAACAATCTCCCCACTTGGAGACTCGGCGCCTTTCCATGCCTCTTTCGTACCGTCTGCAATTTGTCCGCAGGATGAACTGCAAGAGGGGGAACCAATGAGAGACTCGCTGGAGGTGTTTGGTCGGGCACATGTCACTCTCATTTCCCATCACGAAGAAGAATTCACCAGCGGTTCAGCCTGCCACCCCGGATCGACAATAGGGCGTGAAGCCATCCAGCCGTGTTGCGTCCCACTCACAAAAAAGCGACTTGGGAAATGGAGCTCAGGGGCACTGCACTTCCCAAACCTGCAGAGTTCTAAACGATAACTATCGCCCCAAAATATATTGAGGTCAGGCTACGAAGAGGCGCTGAACGCAAGGCAGAACTGCAGGAAACGGATGTCAACGGCTACATCGGAATGGCCCCGATAGCACATGAAAAGCGCCAGAACGTGGACAATGATGCGGTTGGCCAAAAAGGGCGAATGCGTTTTTTCCTGAATATATGCAGGAAAAAACGCATACGCCCTTTTTGGCCAACCAAGCAACCTGGGAGAGCAAATCAGCACTACAAAGAAATCTCTCGCCCCCCCCCCCCCCGGGGCAAAAGGGCCAGGCGAAAAAAGTCTAAAAACCAGAAAGGCAGGACAGGCCACGGAGTCAAGGGAGCCTTGTTAAGCTGATGGGCGGGATGTCAATGGCCAACAGCCAATCTTCACAAGTGTATCCTCTTTCCCAAACCATGTAAAACACAGAACCACAGAGCATAGGGCACTTCCACACATGGGCGTTGACCTTGGGAAAATGAAAAAATCAACCAGACACAGGGACCCCAAAGTTGAGGGCTGCTGTCTTGACAAGAACCTCCACTCCGGTACACGTTTCATATCCCAGGAAAGAGCCAAGTGGACAAAGACGAGTGGACAAGTGGACAAAGACAAGTGGACAAGTGTGCTACGTAGGTCCAATGGAGTGTCACTCAGCCATGAAATCCACGTCATGAGGCTGGTAGCAGCATCCTGAGTGGATTTAGGTACGATCATCCTCAGTGAAATAAGTCCCACAAAAAAAGAAACTTATGATATCACTTATCGAGGGAATGTAAAAATCGCTCCCCATGCACTGAATCCCCAAACAGAACAGAGTCACGCTTTTAGAAAACACACTTATGCCTGCTTCAGGGGAAAGGTGAGGTGGGGTGACGCATAAAACTCGAGTTTGAAATGAGCACAGATACCCTTCCGAAAACCGAATATGGAATGGACACGACCTACTCCTTGCTCAATCAACTGGACTCACCAGACCCTGTTCATCGCACAAGTATCTATCCGACTAGTAAGCATCTTAAAAGCTAAGTCTTGATATCTCTGTGTAAGTGCATCAAGTGTGTGTAAAGCGGCCTAAAACCAGCAGGGAAAATCAGCTCAGACCCATTCTGAGGATACATTTCCAACATAAAGAAGAAACAAGCAGGGCAAAACAGAGAGAAATTCTTCCAAAATGCGTTCAGGGACTGGCATGCAACCAGGATTGACCACATCTACAGCCCCAGCGGCAGAAGACATAAGGCTGGACACTCTTGGGGCTGAGACGATTGGTGAGGTTGGGAAAGCAAATGCAGACCCTTGAAAGGAATCCTGCGTGCTCCCCATTCCATGGGTCCCAACTCTCCAGGTTCAACGCAATCTTCCGACAGCGAAAGCACTCATTGGAAACCCAGCGGATGCTACACCGTGGGATCGGGAAAGCTTTCTGAAACTCACCTCAGTTTTCATCTCCTGGTGCTCGTGTTCTCCATTCAGGCCCCCTTACTAACAATCTCCCCACTTGGAGACTCGGCGCCTTTCCATGCCTCTTTCGTACCGTCTGCAATTTGTCCGCAGGATGAACTGCAAGAGGGGGAACCAATGAGAGACTCGCTGGAGGTGTTTGGTCGGGCACATGTCACTCTCATTTCCCATCACGAAGAAGAATTCACCAGCGGTTCAGCCTGCCACCCCGGATCGACAATAGGGCGTGAAGCCATCCAGCCGTGTTGCGTCCCACTCACAAAAAAGCGACTTGGGAAATGGAGCTCAGGGGCACTGCACTTCCCAAACCTGCAGAGTTCTAAACGATAACTATCGCCCCAAAATATATTGAGGTCAGGCTACGAAGAGGCGTTGAACGCAAGGCAGAACTGCAGGAAACGGATGTCAACGGGTACATCGGAATGGCCCCGATAGCACATGAAAAGCGCCAGAACGTGGACAATGATGCGGTTGGCCAAAAAGGGCGTATGCGTTTTTTCCTGAATATATTCAGGAAAAAACGCATACGCCCTTTTTGGCCAACCAAGCAACCTGGGAGAGCAAATCAGCACTACAAAGAAATCTCTCGCCCCCCCCCGGGGCAAAAGGGCCAGGCGAAAAAAGTCTAAAAGCCAGAAAGGCAGGACAGCCCACGGAGTCAAGGGAGCCTTGTTAAGCTGATGGGCGGGATGTCAATGGCCAACAGCCAATCTTCAGAAGTGTATCCTCTTTCCCAAACCATGTAAAACACAGAACCACAGAGCATAGGGCACTTCCACACATGGGCGTTGACCTTGGGAAAATCAAAAAATCAACCAGACACAGGGACCCCAAAGTTGAGGGCTGCTGTCTTGACAAGAACCTCCACTCCGGTACACGTTTCATATCCCAGGAAAGAGCCAAGTGGACAAAGACGAGTGGACAAGTGGACAAAGACAAGTGGACAAGTGGACAAGTGGTGCTACGTAGGTCCAATGGAGTGTCACTCAGCCATGAAATCCACGTCATGAGGCTGGTAGCAGCATCCTGAGTGGATTTAGGTACGATCATCCTCAGTGAAATAAGTCCCACAAAAAAAGAAACTTATGATATCACTTATCGAGGGAATGTAAAAATCGCTCCCCATGCACTGAATCCCCAAACAGAACAGAGTCACGCTTTTAGAAAACACACTTATGCCTGCTTCAGGGGAAAGGTGAGGTGGGGTGACGCATAAAACTCGAGTTTGAAATGAGCACAGATACCCTTCCGAAAACCGAATATGGAATGGACACGACCTACTCCTTGCTCAATCAACTGGACTCACCAGACCCTGTTCATCGCACAAGTATCTATCCGACTAGTAAGCATCTTAAAAGCTAAGTCTTGATATCTCTGTGTAAGTGCATCAAGTGTGTGTAAAGCGGCCTAAAACCAGCAGGGAAAATCAGCTCAGACCCATTCTGAGGATACATTTCCAACATAAAGAAGAAACAAGCAGGGCAAAACAGAGAGAAATTCTTCCAAAATGCGTTCAGGGACTGGCATGCAACCAGGATTGACCACATCTACAGCCCCAGCGGCAGAAGACATAAGGCTGGACACTCTTGGGGCTGAGACGATTGGTGAGGTTGGGAAAGCAAATGCAGACCCTTGAAAGGAATCCTGCGTGCTCCCCATTCCATGGGTCCCAACTCTCCAGGTTCAACGCAATCTTCCGACAGCGAAAGCACTCATTGGAAACCCAGCGGATGCTACACCGTGGGATCGGGAAAGCTTTCTGAAACTCACCTCAGTTTTCATCTCCTGGTGCTCGTGCTCTCCATTCAGGCCCCTTACTAACAATCTCCCCACTTGGAGACTCGGCGCCTTTCCATGCCTCTTTCGTACCGTCTGCAATTTGTCCGCAGGATGAACTGCAAGAGGGGGAACCAATGAGAGATTCGCTGGAGGTGTTTGGTCGGGCACATGTCACTCTCATTTCCCATCACGAAGAAGAATTCACCAGCGGTTCAGCCTGCCACCCCGGATCGACAATAGGGCGTGAAGCCATCCAGCCGTGTTGCGTCCCACTCACAAAAAAGCGACTTGGGAAATGGAGCTCAGGGGCACTGCACTTCCCAAACCTGCAGAGTTCTAAACGATAACTATCGCCCCAAAATATATTGAGGTCAGGCTACGAAGAGGCGTTGAACGCAAGGCAGAACTGCAGGAAACGGATGTCAACGGCTACATCGGAATGGCCCCGATAGCACATGAAAAGCGCCAGAACGTGGACAATGATGCGGTTGGCCAAAAAGGGCGTATGCGTTTTTTCCTGAATATATTCAGGAAAAAACGCATACGCCCTTTTTGGCCAACCAAGCAACCTGGGAGAGCAAATCAGCACTACAAAGAAATCTCTCGCCCCCCCCCCGGGGCAAAAGGGCCAGGCGAAAAAAGTCTAAAAACCAGAAAGGCAGGACAGCCCACGGAGTCAAGGGAGCCTTGTTAAGCTGATGGGCGGGATGTCAATGGCCAACAGCCAATCTTCACAAGTGTATCCTCTTTCCCAAACCATGGAAAACACAGAACCACAGAGCATAGGGCACTTCCACACATGGGCGTTGACCTTGGGAAAATGAAAAAATCAACCAGACACAGGGACCCCAAAGTTGAGGGCTGCTGTCTTGACAAGAACCTCCACTCCGGTACACGCTTCATATCCCAGGAAAGAGCCAAGTGGACAAAGACGAGTGGACAAGTGGACAAAGACAAGTGGACAAGTGGACAAGTGGTGCTACGTAGGTCCAATGGAGTGTCACTCAGCCATGAAATCCACGTCATGAGGCTGGTAGCAGCATCCTGAGTGGATTTAGGTACGATCATCCTCAGTGAAATAAGTCCCACAAAAAAACAAACTTATGATATCACTTATCGAGGGAATGTAAAAATCGCTCCCCATGCACTGAATCCCCAAACAGAACAGAGTCACGCTTTTAGAAAACACACTTATGCCTGCTTCAGGGGAAAGGTGAGGTGGGGTGACGCATAAAACTCGAGTTTGAAATGAGCACAGATACCCTTCCGAAAACCGAATATGGAATGGACACGACCTACTCCTTGCTCAATCAACTGGACTCACCAGACCCTGTTCATCGCACAAGAATCTATCCGACTAGTAAGCATCTTAAAAGCTAAGTCTTGATATCTCTGTGTAAGTGCATCAAGTGTGTGTAAAGCGGCCTAAAACCAGCAGGGAAAATCAGCTCAGACCCATTCTGAGGATACATTTCCAACATAAAGAAGAAACAAGCAGGGCAAAACAGAGAGAAATTCTTCCAAAATGCGTTCAGGGACTGGCATGCAACCAGGATTGACCACATCTACAGCCCCAGCGGCAGAAGACATAAGGCTGGACACTCTTGGGGCTGAGACGATTGGTGAGGTTGGGAAAGCAAATGCAGACCCTTGAAAGGAATCCTGCGTGCTCCCCATTCCATGGGTCCCAACTCTCCAGGTTCAACGCAATCTTCCGACAGCGAAAGCACTCATTGGAAACCCAGCGGATGCTACACCGTGGGATCGGGAAAGCTTTCTGAAACTCACCTCAGTTTTCATCTCCTGGTGCTCGTGCTCTCCATTCAGGCCCCTTACTAACAATCTCCCCACTTGGAGACTCGGCGCCTTTCCATGCCTCTTTCGTACCGTCTGCAATTTGTCCGCAGGATGAACTGCAAGAGGGGGAACCAATGAGAGATTCGCTGGAGGTGTTTGGTCGGGCACATGTCACTCTCATTTCCCATCACGAAGAAGAATTCACCAGCGGTTCAGCCTGCCACCCCGGATCGACAATAGGGCGTGAAGCCATCCAGCCGTGTTGCGTCCCACTCACAAAAAAGCGACTTGGGAAATGGAGCTCAGGGGCACTGCACTTCCCAAACCTGCAGAGTTCTAAACGATAACTATCGCCCCAAAATATATTGAGGTCAGGCTACGAAGAGGCGTTGAACGCAAGGCAGAACTGCAGGAAACGGATGTCAACGGCTACATCGGAATGGCCCCGATAGCACATGAAAAGCGCCAGAACGTGGACAATGATGCGGTTGGCCAAAAAGGGCGTATGCGTTTTTTCCTGAATATATTCAGGAAAAAACGCATACGCCCTTTTTGGCCCACCAAGCAACCTGGGAGAGCAAATCAGCACTACAAAGAAATCTCTCGCCCCCCCCCCCCGGGGCAAAAGGGCCAGGCGAAAAAAGTCTAAAAACCAGAAAGGCAGGACAGCCCACGGAGTCAAGGGAGCCTTGTTAAGCTGATGGGCGGGATGTCAATGGCCAACAGCCAATCTTCACAAGTGTATCCTCTTTCCCAAACCATGGAAAACACAGAACCACAGAGCATAGGGCACTTCCACACATGGGCGTTGACCTTGGGAAAATGAAAAAATCAACCAGACACAGGGACCCCAAAGTTGAGGGCTGCTGTCTTGACAAGAACCTCCACTCCGGTACACGTTTCATATCCCAGGAAAGAGCCAAGTGGACAAAGACGAGTGGACAAGTGGACAAAGACAAGTGGACAAGTGGACAAGTGGTGCTACGTAGGTCCAATGGAGTGTCACTCAGCCATGAAATCCACGTCATGAGGCTGGTAGCAGCATCCTGAGTGGATTTAGGTACGATCATCCTCAGTGAAATAAGTCCCACAAAAAAACAAACTTATGATATCACTTATCGAGGGAATGTAAAAATCGCTCCCCATGCACTGAATCCCCAAACAGAACAGAGTCACGCTTTTAGAAAACACACTTATGCCTGCTTCAGGGGAAAGGTGAGGTGGGGTGACGCATAAAACTCGAGTTTGAAATGAGCACAGATACCCTTCCGAAAACCGAATATGGAATGGACACGACCTACTCCTTGCTCAATCAACTGGACTCACCAGACCCTGTTCATCGCACAAGAATCTATCCGACTAGTAAGCATCTTAAAAGCTAAGTCTTGATATCTCTGTGTAAGTGCATCAAGTGTGTGTAAAGCGGCCTAAAACCAGCAGGGAAAATCAGCTCAGACCCATTCTGAGGATACATTTCCAACATAAAGAAGAAACAAGCAGGGCAAAACAGAGAGAAATTCTTCCAAAATGCGTTCAGGGACTGGCATGCAACCAGGATTGACCACATCTACAGCCCCAGCGGCAGAAGACATAAGGCTGGACACTCTTGGGGCTGAGACGATTGGTGAGGTTGGGAAAGCAAATGCAGACCCTTGAAAGGAATCCTGCGTGCTCCCCATTCCATGGGTCCCAACTCTCCAGGTTCAACGCAATCTTCCGACAGCGAAAGCACTCATTGGAAACCCAGCGGATGCTACACCGTGGGATCGGGAAAGCTTTCTGAAACTCACCTCAGTTTTCATCTCCTGGTGCTCGTGTTCTCCATTCAGGCCCCCTTACTAACAATCTCCCCACTTGGAGACTCGGCGCCTTTCCATGCCTCTTTCGTACCGTCTGCAATTTGTCCGCAGGATGAACTGCAAGAGGGGGAACCAATGAGAGAATCGCTGGAGGTGTTTGGTCGGGCACATGTCACTCTCATTTCCCATCACGAAGAAGAATTCACCAGCGGTTCAGCCTGCCACCCCGGATCGACAATAGGGCGTGAAGCCATCCAGCCGTGTTGCGTCCCACTCACAAAAAAGCGACTTGGGAAATGGAGCTCAGGGGCACTGCACTTCCCAAACCTGCAGAGTTCTAAACGATAACTATCGCCCCAAAATATATTGAGGTCAGGCTACGAAGAGGCGCTGAACGCAAGGCAGAACTGCAGGAAACGGATGTCAACGGCTACATCGGAATGGCCCCGATAGCACATGAAAAGCGCCAGAACGTGGACAATGATGCGGTTGGCCAAAAAGGGCGTATGCGTTTTTTCCTGAATATATTCAGGAAAAAACGCATACGCCCTTTTTGGCCAACCAAGCAACCTGGGAGAGCAAATCAGCACTACAAAGAAATCTCTCGCCCCCCCCGGGGCAAAAGGGCCAGGCCAAAAAAGTCTAAAAACCAGAAAGGCAGGACAGGCCACGGAGCCAAGGGAGCCTTGTTAAGCTGATGGGCGGGATGTCAATGGCCAACAGCCAATCTTCACAAGTGTATCCTCTTTCCCAAACCATGTAAAACACAGAACCACAGAGCATAGGGCACTTCCACACATGGGCGTTGACCTTGGGAAAATGAAAAAATCAACCAGACACAGGGACCCCAAAGTTGAGGGCTGCTGTCTTGACAAGAACCTCCACTCCGGTACACGTTTCATATCCCAGGAAAGAGCCAAGTGGACAAAGACGAGTGGACAAGTGGACAAAGACAAGTGGACAAGTGTGCTACGTAGGTCCAATGGAGTGTCACTCAGCCATGAAATCCACGTCATGAGGCTGGTAGCAGCATCCTGAGTGGATTTAGGTACGATCATCCTCAGTGAAATAAGTCCCACAAAAAAAGAAACTTATGATATCACTTATCGAGGGAATGTAAAAATCGCTCCCCATGCACTGAATCCCCAAACAGAACAGAGTCACGCTTTTAGAAAACACACTTATGCCTGCTTCAGGGGAAAGGTGAGGTGGGGTGACGCATAAAACTCGAGTTTGAAATGAGCACAGATACCCTTCCGAAAACCGAATATGGAATGGACACGACCTACTCCTTGCTCAATCAACTGGACTCACCAGACCCTGTTCATCGCACAAGTATCTATCCGACTAGTAAGCATCTTCAAAGCTAAGTCTTGATATCTCTGTGTAAGTGCATCAAGTGTGTGTAAAGCGGCCTAAAACCAGCAGGGAAAATCAGCTCAGACCCATTCTGAGGATACATTTCCAACATAAAGAAGAAACAAGCAGGGCAAAACAGAGAGAAATTCTTCCAAAATGCGTTCAGGGACTGGCATGCAACCAGGATTGACCACATCTACAGCCCCAGCGGCAGAAGACATAAGGCTGGACACTCTTGGGGCTGAGACGATTGGTGAGGTTGGGAAAGCAAATGCAGACCCTTGAAAGGAATCCTGCGTGCTCCCCATTCCATGGGTCCCAACTCTCCAGGTTCAACGCAATCTTCCGACAGCGAAAGCACTCATTGGAAACCCAGCGGATGCTACACCGTGGGATCGGGAAAGCTTTCTGAAACTCACCTCAGTTTTCATCTCCTGGTGCTCGTGTTCTCCATTCAGGCCCCCTTACTAACAATCTCCCCACTTGGAGACTCGGCGCCTTTCCATGCCTCTTTCGTACCGTCTGCAATTTGTCCGCAGGATGAACTGCAAGAGGGGGAACCAATGAGAGAATCGCTGGAGGTGTTTGGTCGGGCACATGTCACTCTCATTTCCCATCACGAAGAAGAATTCACCAGCGGTTCAGCCTGCCACCCCGGATCGACAATAGGGCGTGAAGCCATCCAGCCGTGTTGCGTCCCACTCACAAAAAAGCGACTTGGGAAATGGAGCTCAGGGGCACTGCACTTCCCAAACCTGCAGAGTTCTAAACGATAACTATCGCCCCAAAATATATTGAGGTCAGGCTACGAAGAGGCGCTGAACGCAAGGCAGAACTGCAGGAAACGGATGTCAACGGCTACATCGGAATGGCCCCGATAGCACATGAAAAGCGCCAGAACGTGGACAATGATGCGGTTGGCCAAAAAGGGCGTATGCGTTTTTTCCTGAATATATTCAGGAAAAAACGCATACGCCCTTTTTGGCCAACCAAGCAACCTGGGAGAGCAAATCAGCACTACAAAGAAATCTCTCGCCCCCCCCGGGGCAAAAGGGCCAGGCCAAAAAAGTCTAAAAACCAGAAAGGCAGGACAGGCCACGGAGCCAAGGGAGCCTTGTTAAGCTGATGGGCGGGATGTCAATGGCCAACAGCCAATCTTCACAAGTGTATCCTCTTTCCCAAACCATGGAAAACACAGAACCACAGAGCATAGGGCACTTCCACACATGGGCGTTGACCTTGGGAAAATCAAAAAATCAACCAGACACAGGGACCCCAAAGTTGAGGGCTGCTGTCTTGACAAGAACCTCCACTCCGGTACACGTTTCATATCCCAGGAAAGAGCCAAGTGGACAAAGACGAGTGGACAAGTGGACAAAGACAAGTGGACAAGTGGACAAGTGGTGCTACGTAGGTCCAATGGAGTGTCACTCAGCCATGAAATCCACGTCATGAGGCTGGTAGCAGCATCCTGAGTGGATTTAGGTACGATCATCCTCAGTGAAATAAGTCCCACAAAAAAACAAACTTATGATATCACTTATCGAGGGAATGTAAAAATCGCTCCCCATGCACTGAATCCCCAAACAGAACAGAGTCACGCTTTTAGAAAACACACTTATGCCTGCTTCAGGGGAAAGGTGAGGTGGGGTGACGCATAAAACTCGAGTTTGAAATGAGCACAGATACCCTTCCGAAAACCGAATATGGAATGGACACGACCTACTCCTTGCTCAATCAACTGGACTCACCAGACCCTGTTCATCGCACAAGAATCTATCCGACTAGTAAGCATCTTAAAAGCTAAGTCTTGATATCTCTGTGTAAGTGCATCAAGTGTGTGTAAAGCGGCCTAAAACCAGCAGGGAAAATCAGCTCAGACCCATTCTGAGGATACATTTCCAACATAAAGAAGAAACAAGCAGGGCAAAACAGAGAGAACTTCTTCCAAAATGCGTTCAGGGACTGGCATGCAACCAGGATTGACCACATCTACAGCCCCAGCGGCAGAAGACATAAGGCTGGACACTCTTGGGGCTGAGACGATTGGTGAGGTTGGGAAAGCAAATGCAGACCCTTGAAAGGAATCCTGCGTGCTCCCCATTCCATGGGTCCCAACTCTCCAGGTTCAACGCAATCTTCCGACAGCGAAAGCACTCATTGGAAACCCAGCGGATGCTACACCGTGGGATCGGGAAAGCTTTCTGAAACTCACCTCAGTTTTCATCTCCTGGTGCTCGTGTTCTCCATTCAGGCCCCCTTACTAACAATCTCCCCACTTGGAGACTCGGCGCCTTTCCATGCCTCTTTCGTACCGTCTGCAATTTGTCCGCAGGATGAACTGCAAGAGGGGGAACCAATGAGAGACTCGCTGGAGGTGTTTGGTCGGGCACATGTCACTCTCATTTCCCACCACGAAGAAGAATTCACCAGCGGTTCAGCCTGCCACCCCGGATCGACAATAGGGCGTGAAGCCATCCAGCCGTGTTGCGTCCCACTCACAAAAAAGCGACTTGGGAAATGGAGCTCAGGGGCACTGCACTTCCCAAACCTGCAGAGTTCTAAACGATAACTATCGCCCCAAAATATATTGAGGTCAGGCTACGAAGAGGCGCTGAACGCAAGGCAGAACTGCAGGAAACGGATGTCAACGGCTACATCGGAATGGCCCCGATAGCACATGAAAAGCGCCAGAACGTGGACAATGATGCGGTTGGCCAAAAAGGGCGTATGCGTTTTTTCCTGAATATATTCAGGAAAAAACGCATACGCCCTTTTTGGCCAACCAAGCAACCTGGGAGAGCAAATCAGCACTACAAAGAAATCTCTCGCCCCCCCCCGGGGCAAAAGGGCCAGGCGAAAAAAGTCTAAAAACCAGAAAGGCAGGACAGCCCACGGAGTCAAGGGAGCCTTGTTAAGCTGATGGGCGGGATGTCAATGGCCAACAGCCAATCTTCACAAGTGTATCCTCTTTCCCAAACCATGTAAAACACAGAACCACAGAGCATAGGGCACTTCCACACATGGGCGTTGACCTTGGGAAAATCAAAAAATCAACCAGACACAGGGACCCCAAAGTTGAGGGCTGCTGTCTTGACAAGAACCTCCACTCCGGTACACGTTTCATATCCCAGGAAAGAGCCAAGTGGACAAAGACGAGTGGACAAGTGGACAAAGACAAGTGGACAAGTGGACAAGTGGTGCTACGTAGGTCCAATGGAGTGTCACTCAGCCATGAAATCCACGTCATGAGGCTGGTAGCAGCATCCTGAGTGGATTTAGGTACGATCATCCTCAGTGAAATAAGTCCCACAAAAAAAGAAACTTATGATATCACTTATCGAGGGAATGTAAAAATCGCTCCCCATGCACGGAATCCCCAAACAGAACAGAGTCACGCTTTTAGAAAACACACTTATGCCTGCTTCAGGGGAAAGGTGAGGTGGGGTGACGCATAAAACTCGAGTTTGAAATGAGCACAGATACCCTTCCGAAAACCGAATATGGAATGGACACGACCTACTCCTTGCTCAATCAACTGGACTCACCAGACCCTGTTCGTCGCACAAGTATCTATCCGACTAGTAAGCATCTTAAAAGCTAAGTCTTGATATCTCTGTGTAAGTGCATCAAGTGTGTGTAAAGCGGCCTAAAACCAGCAGGGAAAATCAGCTCAGACCCATTCTGAGGATACATTTCCAACATAAAGAAGAAACAAGCAGGGCAAAACAGAGAGAACTTCTTCCAAAATGCGTTCAGGGACTGGCATGCAACCAGGATTGACCACATCTACAGCCCCAGCGGCAGAAGACATAAGGCTGGACACTCTTGGGGCTGAGACGATTGGTGAGGTTGGGAAAGCAAATGCAGACCCTTGAAAGGAATCCTGCGTGCTCCCCATTCCATGGGTCCCAACTCTCCAGGTTCAACGCAATCTTCCGACAGCGAAAGCACTCATTGGAAACCCAGCGGATGCTACACCGTGGGATCGGGAAAGCTTTCTGAAACTCACCTCAGCTTTCATCTCCTGGTGCTCGTGTTCTCCATTCAGGCCCCCTTACTAACAATCTCCCCACTTGGAGACTCGGCGCCTTTCCATGCCTCTTTCGTACCGTCTGCAATTTGTCCGCAGGATGAACTGCAAGAGGGGGAACCAATGAGAGACTCGCTGGAGGTGTTTGGTCGGGCACATGTCACTCTCATTTCCCATCACGAAGAAGAATTCACCAGCGGTTCAGCCTGCCACCCCGGATCGACAATAGGGCGTGAAGCCATCCAGCCGTGTTGCGTCCCACTCACAAAAAAGCGACTTGGGAAATGGAGCTCAGGGGCACTGCACTTCCCAAACCTGCAGAGTTCTAAACGATAACTATCGCCCCAAAATATATTGAGGTCAGGCTACGAAGAGGCGCTGAACGCAAGGCAGAACTGCAGGAAACGGATGTCAACGGCTACATCGGAATGGCCCCGATAGCACATGAAAAGCGCCAGAACGTGGACAATGATGCGGTTGGCCAAAAAGGGCGTATGCGTTTTTTCCTGAATATATTCAGGAAAAAACGCATACGCCCTTTTTGGCCAACCAAGCAACCTGGGAGAGCAAATCAGCACTACAAAGAAATCTCTCGCCCCCCCCGGGGCAAAAGGGCCAGGCGAAAAAAGTCTAAAAACCAGAAAGGCAGGACAGCCCACGGAGTCAAGGGAGCCTTGTTAAGCTGATGGGCGGGATGTCAATGGCCAACAGCCAATCTTCACAAGTGTATCCTCTTTCCCAAACCATGTAAAACACAGAACCACAGAGCATAGGGCACTTCCACACATGGGCGTTGACCTTGGGAAAATCAAAAAATCAACCAGACACAGGGACCCCAAAGTTGAGGGCTGCTGTCTTGACAAGAACCTCCACTCCGGTACACGTTTCATATCCCAGGAAAGAGCCAAGTGGACAAAGACGAGTGGACAAGTGGACAAAGACAAGTGGACAAGTGGACAAGTGGTGCTACGTAGGTCCAATGGAGTGTCACTCAGCCATGAAATCCACGTCATGAGGCTGGTAGCAGCATCCTGAGTGGATTTAGGTACGATCATCCTCAGTGAAATAAGTCCCACAAAAAAACAAACTTATGATATCACTTATCGAGGGAATGTAAAAATCGCTCCCCATGCACGGAATCCCCAAACAGAACAGAGTCACGCTTTTAGAAAACACACTTATGCCTGCTTCAGGGGAAAGGTGAGGTGGGGTGACGCATAAAACTCGAGTTTGAAATGAGCACAGATACCCTTCCGAAAACCGAATATGGAATGGACACGACCTACTCCTTGCTCAATCAACTGGACTCACCAGACCCTGTTCGTCGCACAAGTATCTATCCGACTAGTAAGCATCTTAAAAGCTAAGTCTTGATATCTCTGTGTAAGTGCATCAAGTGTGTGTAAAGCGGCCTAAAACCAGCAGGGAAAATCAGCTCAGACCCATTCTGAGGATACATTTCCAACATAAAGAAGAAACAAGCAGGGCAAAACAGAGAGAACTTCTTCCAAAATGCGTTCAGGGACTGGCATGCAACCAGGATTGACCACATCTACAGCCCCAGCGGCAGAAGACATAAGGCTGGACACTCTTGGGGCTGAGACGATTGGTGAGGTTGGGAAAGCAAATGCAGACCCTTGAAAGGAATCCTGCGTGCTCCCCATTCCATGGGTCCCAACTCTCCAGGTTCAACGCAATCTTCCGACAGCGAAAGCACTCATTGGAAACCCAGCGGATGCTACACCGTGGGATCGGGAAAGCTTTCTGAAACTCACCTCAGCTTTCATCTCCTGGTGCTCGTGTTCTCCATTCAGGCCCCCTTACTAACAATCTCCCCACTTGGAGACTCGGCGCCTTTCCATGCCTCTTTCGTACCGTCTGCAATTTGTCCGCAGGATGAACTGCAAGAGGGGGAACCAATGAGAGACTCGCTGGAGGTGTTTGGTCGGGCACATGTCACTCTCATTTCCCATCACGAAGAAGAATTCACCAGCGGTTCAGCCTGCCACCCCGGATCGACAATAGGGCGTGAAGCCATCCAGCCGTGTTGCGTCCCACTCACAAAAAAGCGACTTGGGAAATGGAGCTCAGGGGCACTGCACTTCCCAAACCTGCAGAGTTCTAAACGATAACTATCGCCCCAAAATATATTGAGGTCAGGCTACGAAGAGGCGCTGAACGCAAGGCAGAACTGCAGGAAACGGATGTCAACGGCTACATCGGAATGGCCCCGATAGCACATGAAAAGCGCCAGAACGTGGACAATGATGCGGTTGGCCAAAAAGGGCGTATGCGTTTTTTCCTGAATATATTCAGGAAAAAACGCATACGCCCTTTTTGGCCAACCAAGCAACCTGGGAGAGCAAATCAGCACTACAAAGAAATCTCTCGCCCCCCCCCGGGGCAAAAGGGCCAGGCGAAAAAAGTCTAAAAACCAGAAAGGCAGGACAGCCCACGGAGTCAAGGGAGCCTTGTTAAGCTGATGGGCGGGATGTCAATGGCCAACAGCCAATCTTCACAAGTGTATCCTCTTTCCCAAACCATGTAAAACACAGAACCACAGAGCATAGGGCACTTCCACACATGGGCGTTGACCTTGGGAAAATCAAAAAATCAACCAGACACAGGGACCCCAAAGTTGAGGGCTGCTGTCTTGACAAGAACCTCCACTCCGGTACACGTTTCATATCCCAGGAAAGAGCCAAGTGGACAAAGACGAGTGGACAAGTGGACAAAGACAAGTGGACAAGTGGACAAGTGGTGCTACGTAGGTCCAATGGAGTGTCACTCAGCCATGAAATCCACGTCATGAGGCTGGTAGCAGCATCCTGAGTGGATTTAGGTACGATCATCCTCAGTGAAATAAGTCCCACAAAAAAAGAAACTTATGATATCACTTATCGAGGGAATGTAAAAATCGCTCCCCATGCACGGAATCCCCAAACAGAACAGAGTCACGCTTTTAGAAAACACACTTATGCCTGCTTCAGGGGAAAGGTGAGGTGGGGTGACGCATAAAACTCGAGTTTGAAATGAGCACAGATACCCTTCCGAAAACCGAATATGGAATGGACACGACCTACTCCTTGCTCAATCAACTGGACTCACCAGACCCTGTTCGTCGCACAAGTATCTATCCGACTAGTAAGCATCTTAAAAGCTAAGTCTTGATATCTCTGTGTAAGTGCATCAAGTGTGTGTAAAGCGGCCTAAAACCAGCAGGGAAAATCAGCTCAGACCCATTCTGAGGATACATTTCCAACATAAAGAAGAAACAAGCAGGGCAAAACAGAGAGAACTTCTTCCAAAATGCGTTCAGGGACTGGCATGCAACCAGGATTGACCACATCTACAGCCCCAGCGGCAGAAGACATAAGGCTGGACACTCTTGGGGCTGAGACGATTGGTGAGGTTGGGAAAGCAAATGCAGACCCTTGAAAGGAATCCTGCGTGCTCCCCATTCCATGGGTCCCAACTCTCCAGGTTCAACGCAATCTTCCGACAGCGAAAGCACTCATTGGAAACCCAGCGGATGCTACACCGTGGGATCGGGAAAGCTTTCTGAAACTCACCTCAGCTTTCATCTCCTGGTGCTCGTGTTCTCCATTCAGGCCCCCTTACTAACAATCTCCCCACTTGGAGACTCGGCGCCTTTCCATGCCTCTTTCGTACCGTCTGCAATTTGTCCGCAGGATGAACTGCAAGAGGGGGAACCAATGAGAGACTCGCTGGAGGTGTTTGGTCGGGCACATGTCACTCTCATTTCCCATCACGAAGAAGAATTCACCAGCGGTTCAGCCTGCCACCCCGGATCGACAATAGGGCGTGAAGCCATCCAGCCGTGTTGCGTCCCACTCACAAAAAAGCGACTTGGGAAATGGAGCTCAGGGGCACTGCACTTCCCAAACCTGCAGAGTTCTAAACGATAACTATCGCCCCAAAATATATTGAGGTCAGGCTACGAAGAGGCGCTGAACGCAAGGCAGAACTGCAGGAAACGGATGTCAACGGCTACATCGGAATGGCCCCGATAGCACATGAAAAGCGCCAGAACGTGGACAATGATGCGGTTGGCCAAAAAGGGCGTATGCGTTTTTTCCTGAATATATTCAGGAAAAAACGCATACGCCCTTTTTGGCCAACCAAGCAACCTGGGAGAGCAAATCAGCACTACAAAGAAATCTCTCGCCCCCCCCCGGGGCAAAAGGGCCAGGCGAAAAAAGTCTAAAAACCAGAAAGGCAGGACAGCCCACGGAGTCAAGGGAGCCTTGTTAAGCTGATGGGCGGGATGTCAATGGCCAACAGCCAATCTTCACAAGTGTATCCTCTTTCCCAAACCATGTAAAACACAGAACCACAGAGCATAGGGCACTTCCACACATGGGCGTTGACCTTGGGAAAATCAAAAAATCAACCAGACACAGGGACCCCAAAGTTGAGGGCTGCTGTCTTGACAAGAACCTCCACTCCGGTACACGTTTCATATCCCAGGAAAGAGCCAAGTGGACAAAGACGAGTGGACAAGTGGACAAAGACAAGTGGACAAGTGGACAAGTGGTGCTACGTAGGTCCAATGGAGTGTCACTCAGCCATGAAATCCACGTCATGAGGCTGGTAGCAGCATCCTGAGTGGATTTAGGTACGATCATCCTCAGTGAAATAAGTCCCACAAAAAAAGAAACTTATGATATCACTTATCGAGGGAATGTAAAAATCGCTCCCCATGCACGGAATCCCCAAACAGAACAGAGTCACGCTTTTAGAAAACACACTTATGCCTGCTTCAGGGGAAAGGTGAGGTGGGGTGACGCATAAAACTCGAGTTTGAAATGAGCACAGATACCCTTCCGAAAACCGAATATGGAATGGACACGACCTACTCCTTGCTCAATCAACTGGACTCACCAGACCCTGTTCGTCGCACAAGTATCTATCCGACTAGTAAGCATCTTAAAAGCTAAGTCTTGATATCTCTGTGTAAGTGCATCAAGTGTGTGTAAAGCGGCCTAAAACCAGCAGGGAAAATCAGCTCAGACCCATTCTGAGGATACATTTCCAACATAAAGAAGAAACAAGCAGGGCAAAACAGAGAGAACTTCTTCCAAAATGCGTTCAGGGACTGGCATGCAACCAGGATTGACCACATCTACAGCCCCAGCGGCAGAAGACATAAGGCTGGACACTCTTGGGGCTGAGACGATTGGTGAGGTTGGGAAAGCAAATGCAGACCCTTGAAAGGAATCCTGCGTGCTCCCCATTCCATGGGTCCCAACTCTCCAGGTTCAACGCAATCTTCCGACAGCGAAAGCACTCATTGGAAACCCAGCGGATGCTACACCGTGGGATCGGGAAAGCTTTCTGAAACTCACCTCAGTTTTCATCTCCTGGTGCTCGTGTTCTCCATTCAGGCCCCCTTACTAACAATCTCCCCACTTGGAGACTCGGCGCCTTTCCATGCCTCTTTCGTACCGTCTGCAATTTGTCCGCAGGATGAACTGCAAGAGGGGGAACCAATGAGAGACTCGCTGGAGGTGTTTGGTCGGGCACATGTCACTCTCATTTCCCATCACGAAGAAGAATTCACCAGCGGTTCAGCCTGCCACCCCGGATCGACAATAGGGCGTGAAGCCATCCAGCCGTGTTGCGTCCCACTCACAAAAAAGCGACTTGGGAAATGGAGCTCAGGGGCACTGCACTTCCCAAACCTGCAGAGTTCTAAACGATAACTATCGCCCCAAAATATATTGAGGTCAGGCTACGAAGAGGCGCTGAACGCAAGGCAGAACTGCAGGAAACGGATGTCAACGGCTACATCGGAATGGCCCCGATAGCACATGAAAAGCGCCAGAACGTGGACAATGATGCGGTTGGCCAAAAAGGGCGTATGCGTTTTTTCCTGAATATATTCAGGAAAAAACGCATACGCCCTTTTTGGCCCACCAAGCAACCTGGGAGAGCAAATCAGCACTACAAAGAAATCTCTCGCCCCCCCCGGGGCAAAAGGGCCAGGCGAAAAAAGTCTAAAAACCAGAAAGGCAGGACAGGCCACGGAGTCAAGGGAGCCTTGTTAAGCTGATGGGCGGGATGTCAATGGCCAACAGCCAATCTTCACAAGTGTATCCTCTTTCCCAAACCATGTAAAACACAGAACCACAGAGCATAGGGCACTTCCACACATGGGCGTTGACCTTGGGAAAATCAAAAAATCAACCAGACACAGGGACCCCAAAGTTGAGGGCTGCTGTCTTGACAAGAACCTCCACTCCGGTACACGTTTCATATCCCAGGAAAGAGCCAAGTGGACAAAGACGAGTGGACAAGTGGACAAAGACAAGTGGACAAGTGGACAAGTGGTGCTACGTAGGTCCAATGGAGTGTCACTCAGCCATGAAATCCACGTCATGAGGCTGGTAGCAGCATCCTGAGTGGATTTAGGTACGATCATCCTCAGTGAAATAAGTCCCACAAAAAAACAAACTTATGATATCACTTATCGAGGGAATGTAAAAATCGCTCCCCATGCACGGAATCCCCAAACAGAACAGAGTCACGCTTTTAGAAAACACACTTATGCCTGCTTCAGGGGAAAGGTGAGGTGGGGTGACGCATAAAACTCGAGTTTGAAATGAGCACAGATACCCTTCCGAAAACCGAATATGGAATGGACACGACCTACTCCTTGCTCAATCAACTGGACTCACCAGACCCTGTTCGTCGCACAAGTATCTATCCGACTAGTAAGCATCTTAAAAGCTAAGTCTTGATATCTCTGTGTAAGTGCATCAAGTGTGTGTAAAGCGGCCTAAAACCAGCAGGGAAAATCAGCTCAGACCCATTCTGAGGATACATTTCCAACATAAAGAAGAAACAAGCAGGGCAAAACAGAGAGAACTTCTTCCAAAATGCGTTCAGGGACTGGCATGCAACCAGGATTGACCACATCTACAGCCCCAGCGGCAGAAGACATAAGGCTGGCCACTCTTGGGGCTGAGACGATTGGTGAGGTTGGGAAAGCAAATGCAGACCCTTGAAAGGAATCCTGCGTGCTCCCCATTCCATGGGTCCCAACTCTCCAGGTTCAACGCAATCTTCCGACAGCGAAAGCACTCATTGGAAACCCAGCGGATGCTACACCGTGGGATCGGGAAAGCTTTCTGAAACTCACCTCAGCTTTCATCTCCTGGTGCTCGTGTTCTCCATTCAGGCCCCCTTACTAACAATCTCCCCACTTGGAGACTCGGCGCCTTTCCATGCCTCTTTCGTACCGTCTGCAATTTGTCCGCAGGATGAACTGCAAGAGGGGGAACCAATGAGAGACTCGCTGGAGGTGTTTGGTCGGGCACATGTCACTCTCATTTCCCATCACGAAGAAGAATTCACCAGCGGTTCAGCCTGCCACCCCGGATCGACAATAGGGCGTGAAGCCATCCAGCCGTGTTGCGTCCCACTCACAAAAAAGCGACTTGGGAAATGGAGCTCAGGGGCACTGCACTTCCCAAACCTGCAGAGTTCTAAACGATAACTATCGCCCCAAAATATATTGAGGTCAGGCTACGAAGAGGCGCTGAACGCAAGGCAGAACTGCAGGAAACGGATGTCAACGGCTACATCGGAATGGCCCCGATAGCACATGAAAAGCGCCAGAACGTGGACAATGATGCGGTTGGCCAAAAAGGGCGTATGCGTTTTTTCCTGAATATATTCAGGAAAAAACGCATACGCCCTTTTTGGCCAACCAAGCAACCTGGGAGAGCAAATCAGCACTACAAAGAAATCTCTCGCCCCCCCCCGGGGCAAAAGGGCCAGGCGAAAAAAGTCTAAAAACCAGAAAGGCAGGACAGCCCACGGAGTCAAGGGAGCCTTGTTAAGCTGATGGGCGGGATGTCAATGGCCAACAGCCAATCTTCACAAGTGTATCCTCTTTCCCAAACCATGTAAAACACAGAACCACAGAGCATAGGGCACTTCCACACATGGGCGTTGACCTTGGGAAAATCAAAAAATCAACCAGACACAGGGACCCCAAAGTTGAGGGCTGCTGTCTTGACAAGAACCTCCACTCCGGTACACGTTTCATATCCCAGGAAAGAGCCAAGTGGACAAAGACGAGTGGACAAGTGGACAAAGACAAGTGGACAAGTGGACAAGTGGTGCTACGTAGGTCCAATGGAGTGTCACTCAGCCATGAAATCCACGTCATGAGGCTGGTAGCAGCATCCTGAGTGGATTTAGGTACGATCATCCTCAGTGAAATAAGTCCCACAAAAAAACAAACTTATGATATCACTTATCGAGGGAATGTAAAAATCGCTCCCCATGCACGGAATCCCCAAACAGAACAGAGTCACGCTTTTAGAAAACACACTTATGCCTGCTTCAGGGGAAAGGTGAGGTGGGGTGACGCATAAAACTCGAGTTTGAAATGAGCACAGATACCCTTCCGAAAACCGAATATGGAATGGACACGACCTACTCCTTGCTCAATCAACTGGACTCACCAGACCCTGTTCGTCGCACAAGTATCTATCCGACTAGTAAGCATCTTAAAAGCTAAGTCTTGATATCTCTGTGTAAGTGCATCAAGTGTGTGTAAAGCGGCCTAAAACCAGCAGGGAAAATCAGCTCAGACCCATTCTGAGGATACATTTCCAACATAAAGAAGAAACAAGCAGGGCAAAACAGAGAGAACTTCTTCCAAAATGCGTTCAGGGACTGGCATGCAACCAGGATTGACCACATCTACAGCCCCAGCGGCAGAAGACATAAGGCTGGACACTCTTGGGGCTGAGACGATTGGTGAGGTTGGGAAAGCAAATGCAGACCCTTGAAAGGAATCCTGCGTGCTCCCCATTCCATGGGTCCCAACTCTCCAGGTTCAACGCAATCTTCCGACAGCGAAAGCACTCATTGGAAACCCAGCGGATGCTACACCGTGGGATCGGGAAAGCTTTCTGAAACTCACCTCAGTTTTCATCTCCTGGTGCTCGTGTTCTCCATTCAGGCCCCCTTACTAACAATCTCCCCACTTGGAGACTCGGCGCCTTTCCATGCCTCTTTCGTACCGTCTGCAATTTGTCCGCAGGATGAACTGCAAGAGGGGGAACCAATGAGAGACTCGCTGGAGGTGTTTGGTCGGGCACATGTCACTCTCATTTCCCATCACGAAGAAGAATTCACCAGCGGTTCAGCCTGCCACCCCGGATCGACAATAGGGCGTGAAGCCATCCAGCCGTGTTGCGTCCCACTCACAAAAAAGCGACTTGGGAAATGGAGCTCAGGGGCACTGCACTTCCCAAACCTGCAGAGTTCTAAACGATAACTATCGCCCCAAAATATATTGAGGTCAGGCTACGAAGAGGCGCTGAACGCAAGGCAGAACTGCAGGAAACGGATGTCAACGGCTACATCGGAATGGCCCCGATAGCACATGAAAAGCGCCAGAACGTGGACAATGATGCGGTTGGCCAAAAAGGGCGTATGCGTTTTTTCCTGAATATATTCAGGAAAAAACGCATACGCCCTTTTTGGCCAACCAAGCAACCTGGGAGAGCAAATCAGCACTACAAAGAAATCTCTCGCCCCCCCCGGGGCAAAAGGGCCAGGCCAAAAAAGTCTAAAAACCAGAAAGGCAGGACAGGCCACGGAGCCAAGGGAGCCTTGTTAAGCTGATGGGCGGGATGTCAATGGCCAACAGCCAATCTTCACAAGTGTATCCTCTTTCCCAAACCATGGAAAACACAGAACCACAGAGCATAGGGCACTTCCACACATGGGCGTTGACCTTGGGAAAATCAAAAAATCAACCAGACACAGGGACCCCAAAGTTGAGGGCTGCTGTCTTGACAAGAACCTCCACTCCGGTACACGTTTCATATCCCAGGAAAGAGCCAAGTGGACAAAGACGAGTGGACAAGTGGACAAAGACAAGTGGACAAGTGGACAAGTGGTGCTACGTAGGTCCAATGGAGTGTCACTCAGCCATGAAATCCACGTCATGAGGCTGGTAGCAGCATCCTGAGTGGATTTAGGTACGATCATCCTCAGTGAAATAAGTCCCACAAAAAAACAAACTTATGATATCACTTATCGAGGGAATGTAAAAATCGCTCCCCATGCACGGAATCCCCAAACAGAACAGAGTCACGCTTTTAGAAAACACACTTATGCCTGCTTCAGGGGAAAGGTGAGGTGGGGTGACGCATAAAACTCGAGTTTGAAATGAGCACAGATACCCTTCCGAAAACCGAATATGGAATGGACACGACCTACTCCTTGCTCAATCAACTGGACTCACCAGACCCTGTTCGTCGCACAAGTATCTATCCGACTAGTAAGCATCTTAAAAGCTAAGTCTTGATATCTCTGTGTAAGTGCATCAAGTGTGTGTAAAGCGGCCTAAAACCAGCAGGGAAAATCAGCTCAGACCCATTCTGAGGATACATTTCCAACATAAAGAAGAAACAAGCAGGGCAAAACAGAGAGAACTTCTTCCAAAATGCGTTCAGGGACTGGCATGCAACCAGGATTGACCACATCTACAGCCCCAGCGGCAGAAGACATAAGGCTGGCCACTCTTGGGGCTGAGACGATTGGTGAGGTTGGGAAAGCAAATGCAGACCCTTGAAAGGAATCCTGCGTGCTCCCCATTCCATGGGTCCCAACTCTCCAGGTTCAACGCAATCTTCCGACAGCGAAAGCACTCATTGGAAACCCAGCGGATGCTACACCGTGGGATCGGGAAAGCTTTCTGAAACTCACCTCAGCTTTCATCTCCTGGTGCTCGTGTTCTCCATTCAGGCCCCCTTACTAACAATCTCCCCACTTGGAGACTCGGCGCCTTTCCATGCCTCTTTCGTACCGTCTGCAATTTGTCCGCAGGATGAACTGCAAGAGGGGGAACCAATGAGAGACTCGCTGGAGGTGTTTGGTCGGGCACATGTCACTCTCATTTCCCATCACGAAGAAGAATTCACCAGCGGTTCAGCCTGCCACCCCGGATCGACAATAGGGCGTGAAGCCATCCAGCCGTGTTGCGTCCCACTCACAAAAAAGCGACTTGGGAAATGGAGCTCAGGGGCACTGCACTTCCCAAACCTGCAGAGTTCTAAACGATAACTATCGCCCCAAAATATATTGAGGTCAGGCTACGAAGAGGCGCTGAACGCAAGGCAGAACTGCAGGAAACGGATGTCAACGGCTACATCGGAATGGCCCCGATAGCACATGAAAAGCGCCAGAACGTGGACAATGATGCGGTTGGCCAAAAAGGGCGTATGCGTTTTTTCCTGAATATATTCAGGAAAAAACGCATACGCCCTTTTTGGCCAACCAAGCAACCTGGGAGAGCAAATCAGCACTACAAAGAAATCTCTCGCCCCCCCCCGGGGCAAAAGGGCCAGGCGAAAAAAGTCTAAAAACCAGAAAGGCAGGACAGCCCACGGAGTCAAGGGAGCCTTGTTAAGCTGATGGGCGGGATGTCAATGGCCAACAGCCAATCTTCACAAGTGTATCCTCTTTCCCAAACCATGTAAAACACAGAACCACAGAGCATAGGGCACTTCCACACATGGGCGTTGACCTTGGGAAAATCAAAAAATCAACCAGACACAGGGACCCCAAAGTTGAGGGCTGCTGTCTTGACAAGAACCTCCACTCCGGTACACGTTTCATATCCCAGGAAAGAGCCAAGTGGACAAAGACGAGTGGACAAGTGGACAAAGACAAGTGGACAAGTGGACAAGTGGTGCTACGTAGGTCCAATGGAGTGTCACTCAGCCATGAAATCCACGTCATGAGGCTGGTAGCAGCATCCTGAGTGGATTTAGGTACGATCATCCTCAGTGAAATAAGTCCCACAAAAAAAGAAACTTATGATATCACTTATCGAGGGAATGTAAAAATCGCTCCCCATGCACGGAATCCCCAAACAGAACAGAGTCACGCTTTTAGAAAACACACTTATGCCTGCTTCAGGGGAAAGGTGAGGTGGGGTGACGCATAAAACTCGAGTTTGAAATGAGCACAGATACCCTTCCGAAAACCGAATATGGAATGGACACGACCTACTCCTTGCTCAATCAACTGGACTCACCAGACCCTGTTCGTCGCACAAGTATCTATCCGACTAGTAAGCATCTTAAAAGCTAAGTCTTGATATCTCTGTGTAAGTGCATCAAGTGTGTGTAAAGCGGCCTAAAACCAGCAGGGAAAATCAGCTCAGACCCATTCTGAGGATACATTTCCAACATAAAGAAGAAACAAGCAGGGCAAAACAGAGAGAACTTCTTCCAAAATGCGTTCAGGGACTGGCATGCAACCAGGATTGACCACATCTACAGCCCCAGCGGCAGAAGACATAAGGCTGGACACTCTTGGGGCTGAGACGATTGGTGAGGTTGGGAAAGCAAATGCAGACCCTTGAAAGGAATCCTGCGTGCTCCCCATTCCATGGGTCCCAACTCTCCAGGTTCAACGCAATCTTCCGACAGCGAAAGCACTCATTGGAAACCCAGCGGATGCTACACCGTGGGATCGGGAAAGCTTTCTGAAACTCACCTCAGTTTTCATCTCCTGGTGCTCGTGTTCTCCATTCAGGCCCCCTTACTAACAATCTCCCCACTTGGAGACTCGGCGCCTTTCCATGCCTCTTTCGTACCGTCTGCAATTTGTCCGCAGGATGAACTGCAAGAGGGGGAACCAATGAGAGACTCTCTGGAGGTGTTTGGTCGGGCACATGTCACTCTCATTTCCCATCACGAAGAAGAATTCACCAGCGGTTCAGCCTGCCACCCCGGATCGACAATAGGGCGTGAAGCCATCCAGCCGTGGTGCGTCCCACTCACAAAAAAGCGACTTGGGAAATGGAGCTCAGGGGCACTGCACTTCCCAAACCTGCAGAGTTCTAAACGATAACTATCGCCCCAAAATATATTGAGGTCAGGCTACGAAGAGGCGCTGAACGCAAGGCAGAACTGCAGGAAACGGATGTCAACGGCTACATCGGAATGGCCCCGATAGCACATGAAAAGCGCCAGAACGTGGACAATGATGCGGTTGGCCAAAAAGGGCGTATGCGTTTTTTCCTGAATATATTCAGGAAAAAACGCATACGCCCTTTTTGGCCAACCAAGCAACCTGGGAGAGCAAATCAGCACTACAAAGAAATCTCTCGCCCCGCCCGGGGCAAAAGGGCCAGGCGAAAAAAGTCTAAAAACCAGAAAGGCAGGACAGCCCACGGAGTCAAGGGAGCCTTGTTAAGCTGATGGGCGGGATGTCAATGGCCAACAGCCAATCTTCACAAGTGTATCCTCTTTCCCAAACCATGGAAAACACAGAACCACAGAGCATAGGGCACTTCCACACATGGGCGTTGACCTTGGGAAAATCAAAAAATCAACCAGACACAGGGACCCCAAAGTTGAGGGCTGCTGTCTTGACAAGAACCTCCACTCCGGTACACATTTCATATCCCAGGAAAGAGCCAAGTGGACAAAGACGAGTGGACAAGTGGACAAAGACAAGTGGACAAGTGGACAAGTGGTGCTACGTAGGTCCAATGGAGTGTCACTCAGCCATGAAATCCACGTCATGAGGCTGGTAGCAGCATCCTGAGTGGATTTAGGTACGATCATCCTCAGTGAAATAAGTCCCACAAAAAAAGAAACTTATGATATCACTTATCGAGGGAATGTAAAAATCGCTCCCCATGCACGGAATCCCCAAACAGAACAGAGTCACGCTTTTAGAAAACACACTTATGCCTGCTTCAGGGGAAAGGTGAGGTGGGGTGACGCATAAAACTCGAGTTTGAAATGAGCACAGATACCCTTCCGAAAACCGAATATGGAATGGACACGACCTACTCCTTGCTCAATCAACTGGACTCACCAGACCCTGTTCGTCGCACAAGTATCTATCCGACTAGTAAGCATCTTCAAAGCTAAGTCTTGATATCTCTGTGTAAGTGCATCAAGTGTGTGTAAAGCGGCCTAAAACCAGCAGGGAAAATCAGCTCAGACCCATTCTGAGGATACATTTCCAACATAAAGAAGAAACAAGCAGGGCAAAACAGAGAGAACTTCTTCCAAAATGCGTTCAGGGACTGGCATGCAACCAGGATTGACCACATCTACAGCCCCAGCGGCAGAAGACATAAGGCTGGACACTCTTGGGGCTGAGACGATTGGTGAGGTTGGGAAAGCAAATGCAGACCCTTAAAAGGAATCCTGCGTGCTCCCCATTCCATGGGTCCCAACTCTCCAGGTTCAACGCAATCTTCCGACAGCGAAAGCACTCATTGGAAACCCAGCGGATGCTACACCGTGGGATCGGGAAAGCTTTCTGAAACTCACCTCAGTTTTCATCTCCTGGTGCTCGTGTTCTCCATTCAGGCCCCCTTACTAACAATCTCCCCACTTGGAGACTCGGCGCCTTTCCATGCCTCTTTCGTACCGTCTGCAATTTGTCCGCAGGATGAACTGCAAGAGGGGGAACCAATGAGAGACTCGCTGGAGGTGTTTGGTCTGGCACATGTCACTCTCATTTCCCATCACGAAGAAGAATTCACCAGCGGTTCAGCCTGCCACCCCGGATCGACAATAGGGCGTGAAGCCATCCAGCCGTGTTGCGTCCCACTCACAAAAAAGCGACTTGGGAAATGGAGCTCAGGGGCACTGCACTTCCCAAACCTGCAGAGTTCTAAACGATAACTATCGCCCCAAAATATATTGAGGTCAGGCTACGAAGAGGCGCTGAACGCAAGGCAGAACTGCAGGAAACGGATGTCAACGGCTACATCGGAATGGCCCCGATAGCACATGAAAAGCGCCAGAACGTGGACAATGATGCGGTTGGCCAAAAAGGGCGTATGCGTTTTTTCCTGAATATATTCAGGAAAAAACGCATACGCCCTTTTTGGCCAACCAAGCAACCTGGGAGAGCAAATCAGCACTACAAAGAAATCTCTCGCCCCCCCCCCCGGGGCAAAAGGGCCAGGCGAAAAAAGTCTAAAAAGCAGAAAGGCAGGACAGGCCACGGAGTCAAGGGAGCCTTGTTAAGCTGATGGGCGGGATGTCAATGGCCAACAGCCAATCTTCACAAGTGTATCCTCTTTCCCAAACCATGTAAAACACAGAACCACAGAGCATAGGGCACTTCCACACATGGGCGTTGACCTTGGGAAAATCAAAAAATCAACCAGACACAGGGACCCCAAAGTTGAGGGCTGCTGTCTTGACAAGAACCTCCACTCCGGTACACGTTTCATATCCCAGGAAAGAGCCAAGTGGACAAAGACGAGTGGACAAGTGGACAAAGACAAGTGGACAAGTGGACAAGTGTTGCTACGTAGGTCCAATGGAGTGTCACTCAGCCATGAAATCCACGTCATGAGGCTGGTAGCAGCATCCTGAGTGGATTTAGGTACGATCATCCTCAGTGAAATAAGTCCCACAAAAAAACAAACTTATGATATCACTTATCGAGGGAATGTAAAAATCGCTCCCCATGCACGGAATCCCCAAACAGAACAGAGTCACGCTTTTAGAAAACACACTTATGCCTGCTTCAGGGGAAAGGTGAGGTGGGGTGACGCATAAAACTCGAGTTTGAAATGAGCACAGATACCCTTCCGAAAACCGAATATGGAATGGACACGACCTACTCCTTGCTCAATCAACTGGACTCACCAGACCCTGTTCGTCGCACAAGTATCTATCCGACTAGTAAGCATCTTAAAAGCTAAGTCTTGATATCTCTGTGTAAGTGCATCAAGTGTGTGTAAAGCGGCCTAAAACCAGCAGGGAAAATCAGCTCAGACCCATTCTGAGGATACATTTCCAACATAAAGAAGAAACAAGCAGGGCAAAACAGAGAGAACTTCTTCCAAAATGCGTTCAGGGACTGGCATGCAACCAGGATTGACCACATCTACAGCCCCAGCGGCAGAAGACATAAGGCTGGACACTCTTGGGGCTGAGACGATTGGTGAGGTTGGGAAAGCAAATGCAGACCCTTGAAAGGAATCCTGCGTGCTCCCCATTCCATGGGTCCCAACTCTCCAGGTTCAACGCAATCTTCCGACAGCGAAAGCACTCATTGGAAACCCAGCGGATGCTACACCGTGGGATCGGGAAAGCTTTCTGAAACTCACCTCAGCTTTCATCTCCTGGTGCTCGTGTTCTCCATTCAGGCCCCCTTACTAACAATCTCCCCACTTGGAGACTCGGCGCCTTTCCATGCCTCTTTCGTACCGTCTGCAATTTGTCCGCAGGATGAACTGCAAGAGGGGGAACCAATGAGAGACTCGCTGGAGGTGTTTGGTCGGGCACATGTCACTCTCATTTCCCATCACGAAGAAGAATTCACCAGCGGTTCAGCCTGCCACCCCGGATCGACAATAGGGCGTGAAGCCATCCAGCCGTGTTGCGTCCCACTCACAAAAAAGCGACTTGGGAAATGGAGCTCAGGGGCACTGCACTTCCCAAACCTGCAGAGTTCTAAACGATAACTATCGCCCCAAAATATATTGAGGTCAGGCTACGAAGAGGCGCTGAACGCAAGGCAGAACTGCAGGAAACGGATGTCAACGGCTACATCGGAATGGCCCCGATAGCACATGAAAAGCGCCAGAACGTGGACAATGATGCGGTTGGCCAAAAAGGGCGTATGCGTTTTTTCCTGAATATATTCAGGAAAAAACGCATACGCCCTTTTTGGCCAACCAAGCAACCTGGGAGAGCAAATCAGCACTACAAAGAAATCTCTCGCCCCCCCCGGGGCAAAAGGGCCAGGCGAAAAAAGTCTAAAAACCAGAAAGGCAGGACAGCCCACGGAGTCAAGGGAGCCTTGTTAAGCTGATGGGCGGGATGTCAATGGCCAACAGCCAATCTTCACAAGTGTATCCTCTTTCCCAAACCATGTAAAACACAGAACCACAGAGCATAGGGCACTTCCACACATGGGCGTTGACCTTGGGAAAATCAAAAAATCAACCAGACACAGGGACCCCAAAGTTGAGGGCTGCTGTCTTGACAAGAACCTCCACTCCGGTACACGTTTCATATCCCAGGAAAGAGCCAAGTGGACAAAGACGAGTGGACAAGTGGACAAAGACAAGTGGACAAGTGGACAAGTGGTGCTACGTAGGTCCAATGGAGTGTCACTCAGCCATGAAATCCACGTCATGAGGCTGGTAGCAGCATCCTGAGTGGATTTAGGTACGATCATCCTCAGTGAAATAAGTCCCACAAAAAAACAAACTTATGATATCACTTATCGAGGGAATGTAAAAATCGCTCCCCATGCACGGAATCCCCAAACAGAACAGAGTCACGCTTTTAGAAAACACACTTATGCCTGCTTCAGGGGAAAGGTGAGGTGGGGTGACGCATAAAACTCGAGTTTGAAATGAGCACAGATACCCTTCCGAAAACCGAATATGGAATGGACACGACCTACTCCTTGCTCAATCAACTGGACTCACCAGACCCTGTTCGTCGCACAAGTATCTATCCGACTAGTAAGCATCTTAAAAGCTAAGTCTTGATATCTCTGTGTAAGTGCATCAAGTGTGTGTAAAGCGGCCTAAAACCAGCAGGGAAAATCAGCTCAGACCCATTCTGAGGATACATTTCCAACATAAAGAAGAAACAAGCAGGGCAAAACAGAGAGAACTTCTTCCAAAATGCGTTCAGGGACTGGCATGCAACCAGGATTGACCACATCTACAGCCCCAGCGGCAGAAGACATAAGGCTGGACACTCTTGGGGCTGAGACGATTGGTGAGGTTGGGAAAGCAAATGCAGACCCTTGAAAGGAATCCTGCGTGCTCCCCATTCCATGGGTCCCAACTCTCCAGGTTCAACGCAATCTTCCGACAGCGAAAGCACTCATTGGAAACCCAGCGGATGCTACACCGTGGGATCGGGAAAGCTTTCTGAAACTCACCTCAGCTTTCATCTCCTGGTGCTCGTGTTCTCCATTCAGGCCCCCTTACTAACAATCTCCCCACTTGGAGACTCGGCGCCTTTCCATGCCTCTTTCGTACCGTCTGCAATTTGTCCGCAGGATGAACTGCAAGAGGGGGAACCAATGAGAGACTCGCTGGAGGTGTTTGGTCGGGCACATGTCACTCTCATTTCCCATCACGAAGAAGAATTCACCAGCGGTTCAGCCTGCCACCCCGGATCGACAATAGGGCGTGAAGCCATCCAGCCGTGTTGCGTCCCACTCACAAAAAAGCGACTTGGGAAATGGAGCTCAGGGGCACTGCACTTCCCAAACCTGCAGAGTTCTAAACGATAACTATCGCCCCAAAATATATTGAGGTCAGGCTACGAAGAGGCGCTGAACGCAAGGCAGAACTGCAGGAAACGGATGTCAACGGCTACATCGGAATGGCCCCGATAGCACATGAAAAGCGCCAGAACGTGGACAATGATGCGGTTGGCCAAAAAGGGCGTATGCGTTTTTTCCTGAATATATTCAGGAAAAAACGCATACGCCCTTTTTGGCCAACCAAGCAACCTGGGAGAGCAAATCAGCACTACAAAGAAATCTCTCGCCCCCCCCCGGGGCAAAAGGGCCAGGCGAAAAAAGTCTAAAAACCAGAAAGGCAGGACAGCCCACGGAGTCAAGGGAGCCTTGTTAAGCTGATGGGCGGGATGTCAATGGCCAACAGCCAATCTTCACAAGTGTATCCTCTTTCCCAAACCATGTAAAACACAGAACCACAGAGCATAGGGCACTTCCACACATGGGCGTTGACCTTGGGAAAATCAAAAAATCAACCAGACACAGGGACCCCAAAGTTGAGGGCTGCTGTCTTGACAAGAACCTCCACTCCGGTACACGTTTCATATCCCAGGAAAGAGCCAAGTGGACAAAGACGAGTGGACAAGTGGACAAAGACAAGTGGACAAGTGGACAAGTGGTGCTACGTAGGTCCAATGGAGTGTCACTCAGCCATGAAATCCACGTCATGAGGCTGGTAGCAGCATCCTGAGTGGATTTAGGTACGATCATCCTCAGTGAAATAAGTCCCACAAAAAAACAAACTTATGATATCACTTATCGAGGGAATGTAAAAATCGCTCCCCATGCACGGAATCCCCAAACAGAACAGAGTCACGCTTTTAGAAAACACACTTATGCCTGCTTCAGGGGAAAGGTGAGGTGGGGTGACGCATAAAACTCGAGTTTGAAATGAGCACAGATACCCTTCCGAAAACCGAATATGGAATGGACACGACCTACTCCTTGCTCAATCAACTGGACTCACCAGACCCTGTTCGTCGCACAAGTATCTATCCGACTAGTAAGCATCTTAAAAGCTAAGTCTTGATATCTCTGTGTAAGTGCATCAAGTGTGTGTAAAGCGGCCTAAAACCAGCAGGGAAAATCAGCTCAGACCCATTCTGAGGATACATTTCCAACATAAAGAAGAAACAAGCAGGGCAAAACAGAGAGAACTTCTTCCAAAATGCGTTCAGGGACTGGCATGCAACCAGGATTGACCACATCTACAGCCCCAGCGGCAGAAGACATAAGGCTGGCCACTCTTGGGGCTGAGACGATTGGTGAGGTTGGGAAAGCAAATGCAGACCCTTGAAAGGAATCCTGCGTGCTCCCCATTCCATGGGTCCCAACTCTCCAGGTTCAACGCAATCTTCCGACAGCGAAAGCACTCATTGGAAACCCAGCGGATGCTACACCGTGGGATCGGGAAAGCTTTCTGAAACTCACCTCAGCTTTCATCTCCTGGTGCTCGTGTTCTCCATTCAGGCCCCCTTACTAACAATCTCCCCACTTGGAGACTCGGCGCCTTTCCATGCCTCTTTCGTACCGTCTGCAATTTGTCCGCAGGATGAACTGCAAGAGGGGGAACCAATGAGAGACTCGCTGGAGGTGTTTGGTCGGGCACATGTCACTCTCATTTCCCATCACGAAGAAGAATTCACCAGCGGTTCAGCCTGCCACCCCGGATCGACAATAGGGCGTGAAGCCATCCAGCCGTGTTGCGTCCCACTCACAAAAAAGCGACTTGGGAAATGGAGCTCAGGGGCACTGCACTTCCCAAACCTGCAGAGTTCTAAACGATAACTATCGCCCCAAAATATATTGAGGTCAGGCTACGAAGAGGCGCTGAACGCAAGGCAGAACTGCAGGAAACGGATGTCAACGGCTACATCGGAATGGCCCCGATAGCACATGAAAAGCGCCAGAACGTGGACAATGATGCGGTTGGCCAAAAAGGGCGTATGCGTTTTTTCCTGAATATATTCAGGAAAAAACGCATACGCCCTTTTTGGCCAACCAAGCAACCTGGGAGAGCAAATCAGCACTACAAAGAAATCTCTCGCCCCCCCCCGGGGCAAAAGGGCCAGGCGAAAAAAGTCTAAAAACCAGAAAGGCAGGACAGCCCACGGAGTCAAGGGAGCCTTGTTAAGCTGATGGGCGGGATGTCAATGGCCAACAGCCAATCTTCACAAGTGTATCCTCTTTCCCAAACCATGTAAAACACAGAACCACAGAGCATAGGGCACTTCCACACATGGGCGTTGACCTTGGGAAAATCAAAAAATCAACCAGACACAGGGACCCCAAAGTTGAGGGCTGCTGTCTTGACAAGAACCTCCACTCCGGTACACGTTTCATATCCCAGGAAAGAGCCAAGTGGACAAAGACGAGTGGACAAGTGGACAAAGACAAGTGGACAAGTGGACAAGTGGTGCTACGTAGGTCCAATGGAGTGTCACTCAGCCATGAAATCCACGTCATGAGGCTGGTAGCAGCATCCTGAGTGGATTTAGGTACGATCATCCTCAGTGAAATAAGTCCCACAAAAAAAGAAACTTATGATATCACTTATCGAGGGAATGTAAAAATCGCTCCCCATGCACGGAATCCCCAAACAGAACAGAGTCACGCTTTTAGAAAACACACTTATGCCTGCTTCAGGGGAAAGGTGAGGTGGGGTGACGCATAAAACTCGAGTTTGAAATGAGCACAGATACCCTTCCGAAAACCGAATATGGAATGGACACGACCTACTCCTTGCTCAATCAACTGGACTCACCAGACCCTGTTCGTCGCACAAGTATCTATCCGACTAGTAAGCATCTTAAAAGCTAAGTCTTGATATCTCTGTGTAAGTGCATCAAGTGTGTGTAAAGCGGCCTAAAACCAGCAGGGAAAATCAGCTCAGACCCATTCTGAGGATACATTTCCAACATAAAGAAGAAACAAGCAGGGCAAAACAGAGAGAACTTCTTCCAAAATGCGTTCAGGGACTGGCATGCAACCAGGATTGACCACATCTACAGCCCCAGCGGCAGAAGACATAAGGCTGGACACTCTTGGGGCTGAGACGATTGGTGAGGTTGGGAAAGCAAATGCAGACCCTTGAAAGGAATCCTGCGTGCTCCCCATTCCATGGGTCCCAACTCTCCAGGTTCAACGCAATCTTCCGACAGCGAAAGCACTCATTGGAAACCCAGCGGATGCTACACCGTGGGATCGGGAAAGCTTTCTGAAACTCACCTCAGTTTTCATCTCCTGGTGCTCGTGTTCTCCATTCAGGCCCCCTTACTAACAATCTCCCCACTTGGAGACTCGGCGCCTTTCCATGCCTCTTTCGTACCGTCTGCAATTTGTCCGCAGGATGAACTGCAAGAGGGGGAACCAATGAGAGACTCGCTGGAGGTGTTTGGTCGGGCACATGTCACTCTCATTTCCCATCACGAAGAAGAATTCACCAGCGGTTCAGCCTGCCACCCCGGATCGACAATAGGGCGTGAAGCCATCCAGCCGTGTTGCGTCCCACTCACAAAAAAGCGACTTGGGAAATGGAGCTCAGGGGCACTGCACTTCCCAAACCTGCAGAGTTCTAAACGATAACTATCGCCCCAAAATATATTGAGGTCAGGCTACGAAGAGGCGCTGAACGCAAGGCAGAACTGCAGGAAACGGATGTCAACGGCTACATCGGAATGGCCCCGATAGCACATGAAAAGCGCCAGAACGTGGACAATGATGCGGTTGGCCAAAAAGGGCGTATGCGTTTTTTCCTGAATATATTCAGGAAAAAACGCATACGCCCTTTTTGGCCAACCAAGCAACCTGGGAGAGCAAATCAGCACTACAAAGAAATCTCTCGCCCCCCCCGGGGCAAAAGGGCCAGGCGAAAAAAGTCTAAAAACCAGAAAGGCAGGACAGGCCACGGAGTCAAGGGAGCCTTGTTAAGCTGATGGGCGGGATGTCAATGGCCAACAGCCAATCTTCACAAGTGTATCCTCTTTCCCAAACCATGTAAAACACAGAACCACAGAGCATAGGGCACTTCCACACATGGGCGTTGACCTTGGGAAAATCAAAAAATCAACCAGACACAGGGACCCCAAAGTTGAGGGCTGCTGTCTTGACAAGAACCTCCACTCCGGTACACGTTTCATATCCCAGGAAAGAGCCAAGTGGACAAAGACGAGTGGACAAGTGGACAAAGACAAGTGGACAAGTGGACAAGTGGTGCTACGTAGGTCCAATGGAGTGTCACTCAGCCATGAAATCCACGTCATGAGGCTGGTAGCAGCATCCTGAGTGGATTTAGGTACGATCATCCTCAGTGAAATAAGTCCCACAAAAAAACAAACTTATGATATCACTTATCGAGGGAATGTAAAAATCGCTCCCCATGCACGGAATCCCCAAACAGAACAGAGTCACGCTTTTAGAAAACACACTTATGCCTGCTTCAGGGGAAAGGTGAGGTGGGGTGACGCATAAAACTCGAGTTTGAAATGAGCACAGATACCCTTCCGAAAACCGAATATGGAATGGACACGACCTACTCCTTGCTCAATCAACTGGACTCACCAGACCCTGTTCGTCGCACAAGTATCTATCCGACTAGTAAGCATCTTAAAAGCTAAGTCTTGATATCTCTGTGTAAGTGCATCAAGTGTGTGTAAAGCGGCCTAAAACCAGCAGGGAAAATCAGCTCAGACCCATTCTGAGGATACATTTCCAACATAAAGAAGAAACAAGCAGGGCAAAACAGAGAGAACTTCTTCCAAAATGCGTTCAGGGACTGGCATGCAACCAGGATTGACCACATCTACAGCCCCAGCGGCAGAAGACATAAGGCTGGCCACTCTTGGGGCTGAGACGATTGGTGAGGTTGGGAAAGCAAATGCAGACCCTTGAAAGGAATCCTGCGTGCTCCCCATTCCATGGGTCCCAACTCTCCAGGTTCAACGCAATCTTCCGACAGCGAAAGCACTCATTGGAAACCCAGCGGATGCTACACCGTGGGATCGGGAAAGCTTTCTGAAACTCACCTCAGCTTTCATCTCCTGGTGCTCGTGTTCTCCATTCAGGCCCCCTTACTAACAATCTCCCCACTTGGAGACTCGGCGCCTTTCCATGCCTCTTTCGTACCGTCTGCAATTTGTCCGCAGGATGAACTGCAAGAGGGGGAACCAATGAGAGACTCGCTGGAGGTGTTTGGTCGGGCACATGTCACTCTCATTTCCCATCACGAAGAAGAATTCACCAGCGGTTCAGCCTGCCACCCCGGATCGACAATAGGGCGTGAAGCCATCCAGCCGTGTTGCGTCCCACTCACAAAAAAGCGACTTGGGAAATGGAGCTCAGGGGCACTGCACTTCCCAAACCTGCAGAGTTCTAAACGATAACTATCGCCCCAAAATATATTGAGGTCAGGCTACGAAGAGGCGCTGAACGCAAGGCAGAACTGCAGGAAACGGATGTCAACGGCTACATCGGAATGGCCCCGATAGCACATGAAAAGCGCCAGAACGTGGACAATGATGCGGTTGGCCAAAAAGGGCGTATGCGTTTTTTCCTGAATATATTCAGGAAAAAACGCATACGCCCTTTTTGGCCAACCAAGCAACCTGGGAGAGCAAATCAGCACTACAAAGAAATCTCTCGCCCCCCCCCGGGGCAAAAGGGCCAGGCGAAAAAAGTCTAAAAACCAGAAAGGCAGGACAGCCCACGGAGTCAAGGGAGCCTTGTTAAGCTGATGGGCGGGATGTCAATGGCCAACAGCCAATCTTCACAAGTGTATCCTCTTTCCCAAACCATGTAAAACACAGAACCACAGAGCATAGGGCACTTCCACACATGGGCGTTGACCTTGGGAAAATCAAAAAATCAACCAGACACAGGGACCCCAAAGTTGAGGGCTGCTGTCTTGACAAGAACCTCCACTCCGGTACACGTTTCATATCCCAGGAAAGAGCCAAGTGGACAAAGACGAGTGGACAAGTGGACAAAGACAAGTGGACAAGTGGACAAGTGGTGCTACGTAGGTCCAATGGAGTGTCACTCAGCCATGAAATCCACGTCATGAGGCTGGTAGCAGCATCCTGAGTGGATTTAGGTACGATCATCCTCAGTGAAATAAGTCCCACAAAAAAACAAACTTATGATATCACTTATCGAGGGAATGTAAAAATCGCTCCCCATGCACGGAATCCCCAAACAGAACAGAGTCACGCTTTTAGAAAACACACTTATGCCTGCTTCAGGGGAAAGGTGAGGTGGGGTGACGCATAAAACTCGAGTTTGAAATGAGCACAGATACCCTTCCGAAAACCGAATATGGAATGGACACGACCTACTCCTTGCTCAATCAACTGGACTCACCAGACCCTGTTCGTCGCACAAGTATCTATCCGACTAGTAAGCATCTTAAAAGCTAAGTCTTGATATCTCTGTGTAAGTGCATCAAGTGTGTGTAAAGCGGCCTAAAACCAGCAGGGAAAATCAGCTCAGACCCATTCTGAGGATACATTTCCAACATAAAGAAGAAACAAGCAGGGCAAAACAGAGAGAACTTCTTCCAAAATGCGTTCAGGGACTGGCATGCAACCAGGATTGACCACATCTACAGCCCCAGCGGCAGAAGACATAAGGCTGGACACTCTTGGGGCTGAGACGATTGGTGAGGTTGGGAAAGCAAATGCAGACCCTTGAAAGGAATCCTGCGTGCTCCCCATTCCATGGGTCCCAACTCTCCAGGTTCAACGCAATCTTCCGACAGCGAAAGCACTCATTGGAAACCCAGCGGATGCTACACCGTGGGATCGGGAAAGCTTTCTGAAACTCACCTCAGTTTTCATCTCCTGGTGCTCGTGTTCTCCATTCAGGCCCCCTTACTAACAATCTCCCCACTTGGAGACTCGGCGCCTTTCCATGCCTCTTTCGTACCGTCTGCAATTTGTCCGCAGGATGAACTGCAAGAGGGGGAACCAATGAGAGACTCGCTGGAGGTGTTTGGTCGGGCACATGTCACTCTCATTTCCCATCACGAAGAAGAATTCACCAGCGGTTCAGCCTGCCACCCCGGATCGACAATAGGGCGTGAAGCCATCCAGCCGTGTTGCGTCCCACTCACAAAAAAGCGACTTGGGAAATGGAGCTCAGGGGCACTGCACTTCCCAAACCTGCAGAGTTCTAAGCGATAACTATCGCCCCAAAATATATTGAGGTCAGGCTACGAAGAGGCGCTGAACGCAAGGCAGAACTGCAGGAAACGGATGTCAACGGCTACATCGGAATGGCCCCGATAGCACATGAAAAGCGCCAGAACGTGGACAATGATGCGGTTGGCCAAAAAGGGCGTATGCGTTTTTTCCTGAATATATTCAGGAAAAAACGCATACGCCCTTTTTGGCCAACCAAGCAACCTGGGAGAGCAAATCAGCACTACAAAGAAATCTCTCGCCCCCCCCGGGGCAAAAGGGCCAGGCGAAAAAAGTCTAAAAACCAGAAAGGCAGGACAGGCCACGGAGTCAAGGGAGCCTTGTTAAGCTGATGGGCGGGATGTCAATGGCCAACAGCCAATCTTCACAAGTGTATCCTCTTTCCCAAACCATGTAAAACACAGAACCACAGAGCATAGGGCACTTCCACACATGGGCGTTGACCTTGGGAAAATCAAAAAATCAACCAGACACAGGGACCCCAAAGTTGAGGGCTGCTGTCTTGACAAGAACCTCCACTCCGGTACACGTTTCATATCCCAGGAAAGAGCCAAGTGGACAAAGACGAGTGGACAAGTGGACAAAGACAAGTGGACAAGTGGACAAGTGGTGCTACGTAGGTCCAATGGAGTGTCACTCAGCCATGAAATCCACGTCATGAGGCTGGTAGCAGCATCCTGAGTGGATTTAGGTACGATCATCCTCAGTGAAATAAGTCCCACAAAAAAAGAAACTTATGATATCACTTATCGAGGGAATGTAAAAATCGCTCCCCATGCACGGAATCCCCAAACAGAACAGAGTCACGCTTTTAGAAAACACACTTATGCCTGCTTCAGGGGAAAGGTGAGGTGGGGTGACGCATAAAACTCGAGTTTGAAATGAGCACAGATACCCTTCCGAAAACCGAATATGGAATGGACACGACCTACTCCTTGCTCAATCAACTGGACTCACCAGACCCTGTTCGTCGCACAAGTATCTATCCGACTAGTAAGCATCTTAAAAGCTAAGTCTTGATATCTCTGTGTAAGTGCATCAAGTGTGTGTAAAGCGGCCTAAAACCAGCAGGGAAAATCAGCTCAGACCCATTCTGAGGATACATTTCCAACATAAAGAAGAAACAAGCAGGGCAAAACAGAGAGAACTTCTTCCAAAATGCGTTCAGGGACTGGCATGCAACCAGGATTGACCACATCTACAGCCCCAGCGGCAGAAGACATAAGGCTGGACACTCTTGGGGCTGAGACGATTGGTGAGGTTGGGAAAGCAAATGCAGACCCTTGAAAGGAATCCTGCGTGCTCCCCATTCCATGGGTCCCAACTCTCCAGGTTCAACGCAATCTTCCGACAGCGAAAGCACTCATTGGAAACCCAGCGGATGCTACACCGTGGGATCGGGAAAGCTTTCTGAAACTCACCTCAGTTTTCATCTCCTGGTGCTCGTGTTCTCCATTCAGGCCCCCTTACTAACAATCTCCCCACTTGGAGACTCGGCGCCTTTCCATGCCTCTTTCGTACCGTCTGCAATTTGTCCGCAGGATGAACTGCAAGAGGGGGAACCAATGAGAGACTCTCTGGAGGTGTTTGGTCGGGCACATGTCACTCTCATTTCCCATCACGAAGAAGAATTCACCAGCGGTTCAGCCTGCCACCCCGGATCGACAATAGGGCGTGAAGCCATCCAGCCGTGTTGCGTCCCACTCACAAAAAAGCGACTTGGGAAATGGAGCTCAGGGGCACTGCACTTCCCAAACCTGCAGAGTTCTAAACGATAACTATCGCCCCAAAATATATTGAGGTCAGGCTACGAAGAGGCGCTGAACGCAAGGCAGAACTGCAGGAAACGGATGTCAACGGCTACATCGGAATGGCCCCGATAGCACATGAAAAGCGCCAGAACGTGGACAATGATGCGGTTGGCCAAAAAGGGCGTATGCGTTTTTTCCTGAATATATTCAGGAAAAAACGCATACGCCCTTTTTGGCCAACCAAGCAACCTGGGAGAGCAAATCAGCACTACAAAGAAATCTCTCGCCCCCCCCGGGGCAAAAGGGCCAGGCGAAAAAAGTCTAAAAACCAGAAAGGCAGGACAGCCCACGGAGTCAAGGGAGCCTTGTTAAGCTGATGGGCGGGATGTCAATGGCCAACAGCCAATCTTCACAAGTGTATCCTCTTTCCCAAACCATGTAAAACACAGAACCACAGAGCATAGGGCACTTCCACACATGGGCGTTGACCTTGGGAAAATCAAAAAATCAACCAGACACAGGGACCCCAAAGTTGAGGGCTGCTGTCTTGACAAGAACCTCCACTCCGGTACACGTTTCATATCCCAGGAAAGAGCCAAGTGGACAAAGACGAGTGGACAAGTGGACAAAGACAAGTGGACAAGTGGACAAGTGGTGCTACGTAGGTCCAATGGAGTGTCACTCAGCCATGAAATCCACGTCATGAGGCTGGTAGCAGCATCCTGAGTGGATTTAGGTACGATCATCCTCAGTGAAATAAGTCCCACAAAAAAAGAAACTTATGATATCACTTATCGAGGGAATGTAAAAATCGCTCCCCATGCACGGAATCCCCAAACAGAACAGAGTCACGCTTTTAGAAAACACACTTATGCCTGCTTCAGGGGAAAGGTGAGGTGGGGTGACGCATAAAACTCGAGTTTGAAATGAGCACAGATACCCTTCCGAAAACCGAATATGGAATGGACACGACCTACTCCTTGCTCAATCAACTGGACTCACCAGACCCTGTTCGTCGCACAAGTATCTATCCGACTAGTAAGCATCTTCAAAGCTAAGTCTTGATATCTCTGTGTAAGTGCATCAAGTGTGTGTAAAGCGGCCTAAAACCAGCAGGGAAAATCAGCTCAGACCCATTCTGAGGATACATTTCCAACATAAAGAAGAAACAAGCAGGGCAAAACAGAGAGAACTTCTTCCAAAATGCGTTCAGGGACTGGCATGCAACCAGGATTGACCACATCTACAGCCCCAGCGGCAGAAGACATAAGGCTGGACACTCTTGGGGCTGAGACGATTGGTGAGGTTGGGAAAGCAAATGCAGACCCTTGAAAGGAATCCTGCGTGCTCCCCATTCCATGGGTCCCAACTCTCCAGGTTCAACGCAATCTTCCGACAGCGAAAGCACTCATTGGAAACCCAGCGGATGCTACACCGTGGGATCGGGAAAGCTTTCTGAAACTCACCTCAGTTTTCATCTCCTGGTGCTCGTGTTCTCCATTCAGGCCCCCTTACTAACAATCTCCCCACTTGGAGACTCGGCGCCTTTCCATGCCTCTTTCGTACCGTCTGCAATTTGTCCGCAGGATGAACTGCAAGAGGGGGAACCAATGAGAGACTCTCTGGAGGTGTTTGGTCGGGCACATGTCACTCTCATTTCCCATCACGAAGAAGAATTCACCAGCGGTTCAGCCTGCCACCCCGGATCGACAATAGGGCGTGAAGCCATCCAGCCGTGGTGCGTCCCACTCACAAAAAAGCGACTTGGGAAATGGAGCTCAGGGGCACTGCACTTCCCAAACCTGCAGAGTTCTAAACGATAACTATCGCCCCAAAATATATTGAGGTCAGGCTACGAAGAGGCGCTGAACGCAAGGCAGAACTGCAGGAAACGGATGTCAACGGCTACATCGGAATGGCCCCGATAGCACATGAAAAGCGCCAGAACGTGGACAATGATGCGGTTGGCCAAAAAGGGCGTATGCGTTTTTTCCTGAATATATTCAGGAAAAAACGCATACGCCCTTTTTGGCCAACCAAGCAACCTGGGAGAGCAAATCAGCACTACAAAGAAATCTCTCGCCCCCCCCGGGGCAAAAGGGCCAGGCGAAAAAAGTCTAAAAACCAGAAAGGCAGGACAGCCCACGGAGTCAAGGGAGCCTTGTTAAGCTGATGGGCGGGATGTCAATGGCCAACAGCCAATCTTCACAAGTGTATCCTCTTTCCCAAACCATGTAAAACACAGAACCACAGAGCATAGGGCACTTCCACACATGGGCGTTGACCTTGGGAAAATCAAAAAATCAACCAGACACAGGGACCCCAAAGTTGAGGGCTGCTGTCTTGACAAGAACCTCCACTCCGGTACACATTTCATATCCCAGGAAAGAGCCAAGTGGACAAAGACGAGTGGACAAGTGGACAAAGACAAGTGGACAAGTGGACAAGTGGTGCTACGTAGGTCCAATGGAGTGTCACTCAGCCATGAAATCCACGTCATGAGGCTGGTAGCAGCATCCTGAGTGGATTTAGGTACGATCATCCTCAGTGAAATAAGTCCCACAAAAAAAGAAACTTATGATATCACTTATCGAGGGAATGTAAAAATCGCTCCCCATGCACGGAATCCCCAAACAGAACAGAGTCACGCTTTTAGAAAACACACTTATGCCTGCTTCAGGGGAAAGGTGAGGTGGGGTGACGCATAAAACTCGAGTTTGAAATGAGCACAGATACCCTTCCGAAAACCGAATATGGAATGGACACGACCTACTCCTTGCTCAATCAACTGGACTCACCAGACCCTGTTCGTCGCACAAGTATCTATCCGACTAGTAAGCATCTTCAAAGCTAAGTCTTGATATCTCTGTGTAAGTGCATCAAGTGTGTGTAAAGCGGCCTAAAACCAGCAGGGAAAATCAGCTCAGACCCATTCTGAGGATACATTTCCAACATAAAGAAGAAACAAGCAGGGCAAAACAGAGAGAACTTCTTCCAAAATGCGTTCAGGGACTGGCATGCAACCAGGATTGACCACATCTACAGCCCCAGCGGCAGAAGACATAAGGCTGGACACTCTTGGGGCTGAGACGATTGGTGAGGTTGGGAAAGCAAATGCAGACCCTTAAAAGGAATCCTGCGTGCTCCCCATTCCATGGGTCCCAACTCTCCAGGTTCAACGCAATCTTCCGACAGCGAAAGCACTCATTGGAAACCCAGCGGATGCTACACCGTGGGATCGGGAAAGCTTTCTGAAACTCACCTCAGTTTTCATCTCCTGGTGCTCGTGTTCTCCATTCAGGCCCCCTTACTAACAATCTCCCCACTTGGAGACTCGGCGCCTTTCCATGCCTCTTTCGTACCGTCTGCAATTTGTCCGCAGGATGAACTGCAAGAGGGGGAACCAATGAGAGACTCGCTGGAGGTGTTTGGTCTGGCACATGTCACTCTCATTTCCCATCACGAAGAAGAATTCACCAGCGGTTCAGCCTGCCACCCCGGATCGACAATAGGGCGTGAAGCCATCCAGCCGTGTTGCGTCCCACTCACAAAAAAGCGACTTGGGAAATGGAGCTCAGGGGCACTGCACTTCCCAAACCTGCAGAGTTCTAAACGATAACTATCGCCCCAAAATATATTGAGGTCAGGCTACGAAGAGGCGCTGAACGCAAGGCAGAACTGCAGGAAACGGATGTCAACGGCTACATCGGAATGGCCCCGATAGCACATGAAAAGCGCCAGAACGTGGACAATGATGCGGTTGGCCAAAAAGGGCGTATGCGTTTTTTCCTGAATATATTCAGGAAAAAACGCATACGCCCTTTTTGGCCAACCAAGCAACCTGGGAGAGCAAATCAGCACTACAAAGAAATCTCTCGCCCCCCCCCCGGGGCAAAAGGGCCAGGCGAAAAAAGTCTAAAAAGCAGAAAGGCAGGACAGGCCACGGAGTCAAGGGAGCCTTGTTAAGCTGATGGGCGGGATGTCAATGGCCAACAGCCAATCTTCACAAGTGTATCCTCTTTCCCAAACCATGTAAAACACAGAACCACAGAGCATAGGGCACTTCCACACATGGGCGTTGACCTTGGGAAAATCAAAAAATCAACCAGACACAGGGACCCCAAAGTTGAGGGCTGCTGTCTTGACAAGAACCTCCACTCCGGTACACGTTTCATATCCCAGGAAAGAGCCAAGTGGACAAAGACGAGTGGACAAGTGGACAAAGACAAGTGGACAAGTGGACAAGTGTTGCTACGTAGGTCCAATGGAGTGTCACTCAGCCATGAAATCCACGTCATGAGGCTGGTAGCAGCATCCTGAGTGGATTTAGGTACGATCATCCTCAGTGAAATAAGTCCCACAAAAAAACAAACTTATGATATCACTTATCGAGGGAATGTAAAAATCGCTCCCCATGCACGGAATCCCCAAACAGAACAGAGTCACGCTTTTAGAAAACACACTTATGCCTGCTTCAGGGGAAAGGTGAGGTGGGGTGACGCATAAAACTCGAGTTTGAAATGAGCACAGATACCCTTCCGAAAACCGAATATGGAATGGACACGACCTACTCCTTGCTCAATCAACTGGACTCACCAGACCCTGTTCGTCGCACAAGTATCTATCCGACTAGTAAGCATCTTAAAAGCTAAGTCTTGATATCTCTGTGTAAGTGCATCAAGTGTGTGTAAAGCGGCCTAAAACCAGCAGGGAAAATCAGCTCAGACCCATTCTGAGGATACATTTCCAACATAAAGAAGAAACAAGCAGGGCAAAACAGAGAGAACTTCTTCCAAAATGCGTTCAGGGACTGGCATGCAACCAGGATTGACCACATCTACAGCCCCAGCGGCAGAAGACATAAGGCTGGACACTCTTGGGGCTGAGACGATTGGTGAGGTTGGGAAAGCAAATGCAGACCCTTAAAAGGAATCCTGCGTGCTCCCCATTCCATGGGTCCCAACTCTCCAGGTTCAACGCAATCTTCCGACAGCGAAAGCACTCATTGGAAACCCAGCGGATGCTACACCGTGGGATCGGGAAAGCTTTCTGAAACTCACCTCAGTTTTCATCTCCTGGTGCTCGTGTTCTCCATTCAGGCCCCCTTACTAACAATCTCCCCACTTGGAGACTCGGCGCCTTTCCATGCCTCTTTCGTACCGTCTGCAATTTGTCCGCAGGATGAACTGCAAGAGGGGGAACCAATGAGAGACTCGCTGGAGGTGTTTGGTCGGGCACATGTCACTCTCATTTCCCATCACGAAGAAGAATTCACCAGCGGTTCAGCCTGCCACCCCGGATCGACAATAGGGCGTGAAGCCATCCAGCCGTGTTGCGTCCCACTCACAAAAAAGCGACTTGGGAAATGGAGCTCAGGGGCACTGCACTTCCCAAACCTGCAGAGTTCTAAACGATAACTATCGCCCCAAAATATATTGAGGTCAGGCTACGAAGAGGCGCTGAACGCAAGGCAGAACTGCAGGAAACGGATGTCAACGGCTACATCGGAATGGCCCCGATAGCACATGAAAAGCGCCAGAACGTGGACAATGATGCGGTTGGCCAAAAAGGGCGTATGCGTTTTTTCCTGAATATATTCAGGAAAAAACGCATACGCCCTTTTTGGCCAACCAAGCAACCTGGGAGAGCAAATCAGCACTACAAAGAAATCTCTCGCCCCCCCCCGGGGCAAAAGGGCCAGGCGAAAAAAGTCTAAAAAGCAGAAAGGCAGGACAGGCCACGGAGTCAAGGGAGCCTTGTTAAGCTGATGGGCGGGATGTCAATGGCCAACAGCCAATCTTCACAAGTGTATCCTCTTTCCCAAACCATGTAAAACACAGAACCAAAGAGCATAGGGCACTTCCACACATGGGCGTTGACCTTGGGAAAATCAAAAAATCAACCAGACACAGGGACCCCAAAGTTGAGGGCTGCTGTCTTGACAAGAACCTCCACTCCGGTACACGTTTCATATCCCAGGAAAGAGCCAAGTGGACAAAGACGAGTGGACAAGTGGACAAAGACAAGTGGACAAGTGGACAAGTGGTGCTACGTAGGTCCAATGGAGTGTCACTCAGCCATGAAATCCACGTCATGAGGCTGGTAGCAGCATCCTGAGTGGATTTAGGTACGATCATCCTCAGTGAAATAAGTCCCACAAAAAAACAAACTTATGATATCACTTATCGAGGGAATGTAAAAATCGCTCCCCATGCACTGAATCCCCAAACAGAACAGAGTCACGCTTTTAGAAAACACACTTATGCCTGCTTCAGGGGAAAGGTGAGGTGGGGTGACGCATAAAACTCGAGTTTGAAATGAGCACAGATACCCTTCCGAAAACCGAATATGGAATGGACACGACCTACTCCTTGCTCAATCAACTGGACTCACCAGACCCTGTTCATCGCACAAGTATCTATCCGACTAGTAAGCATCTTAAAAGCTAAGTCTTGATATCTCTGTGTAAGTGCATCAAGTGTGTGTAAAGCGGCCTAAAACCAGCAGGGAAAATCAGCTCAGACCCATTCTGAGGATACATTTCCAACATAAAGAAGAAACAAGCAGGGCAAAACAGAGAGAAATTCTTCCAAAATGCGTTCAGGGACTGGCATGCAACCAGGATTGACCACATCTACAGCCCCAGCGGCAGAAGACATAAGGCTGGACACTCTTGGGGCTGAGACGATTGGTGAGGTTGGGAAAGCAAATGCAGACCCTTGAAAGGAATCCTGCGTGCTCCCCATTCCATGGGTCCCAACTCTCCAGGTTCAACGCAATCTTCCGACAGCGAAAGCACTCATTGGAAACCCAGCGGATGCTACACCGTGGGATCGGGAAAGCTTTCTGAAACTCACCTCAGTTTTCATCTCCTGGTGCTCGTGTTCTCCATTCAGGCCCCCTTACTAACAATCTCCCCACTTGGAGACTCGGCGCCTTTCCATGCCTCTTTCGTACCGTCTGCAATTTGTCCGCAGGATGAACTGCAAGAGGGGGAACCAATGAGAGACTCGCTGGAGGTGTTTGGTCGGGCACATGTCACTCTCATTTCCAATCACGAAGAAGAATTCACCAGCGGTTCAGCCTGCCACCCCGGATCGACAATAGGGCGTGAAGCCATCCAGCCGTGTTGCGTCCCACTCACAAAAAAGCGACTTGGGAAATGGAGCTCAGGGGCACTGCACTTCCCAAACCTGCAGAGTTCTAAACGATAACTATCGCCCCAAAATATATTGAGGTCAGGCTACGAAGAGGCGCTGAACGCAAGGCAGAACTGCAGGAAACGGATGTCAACGGCTACATCGGAATGGCCCCAATAGCACATGAAAAGCGCCAGAACGTGGACAATGATGCGGTTGGCCAAAAAGGGCGTATGCGTTTTTTCCTGAATATATTCAGGAAAAAACGCATACGCCCTTTTTGGCCAACCAAGCAACCTGGGAGAGCAAATCAGCACTACAAAGAAATCTCTCGCCCCCCCCCGGTGCAAAAGGGCCAGGCGAAAAAAGTCTAAAAACCAGAAAGGCAGTACAGGCCACGGAGTCAAGGGAGCCTTGTTAAGCTGATGGGCGGGATGTCAATGGCCAACAGCCAATCTTCACAAGTGTATCCTCTTTCCCAAACCATGTAAAACACAGAACCACAGAGCATAGGGCACTTCCACACATGGGCGTTGACCTTGGGAAAATCAAAAAATCAACCAGACACAGGGACCCCAAAGTTGAGGGCTGCTGTCTTGACAAGAACCTCCACTCCGGTACACGTTTCATATCCCAGGAAAGAGCCAAGTGGACAAAGACGAGTGGACAAGTGGACAAAGACAAGTGGACAAGTGGACAAGTGGTGCTACGTAGGTCCAATGGAGTGTCACTCAGCCATGAAATCCACGTCATGAGGCTGGTAGCAGCATCCTGAGTGGATTTAGGTACGATCATCCTCAGTGAAATAAGTCCCACAAAAAAAGAAACTTATGATATCACTTATCGAGGGAATGTAAAAATCGCTCCCCATGCACGGAATCCCCAAACAGAACAGAGTCACGCTTTTAGAAAACACACTTATGCCTGCTTCAGGGGAAAGGTGAGGTGGGGTGACGCATAAAACTCGAGTTTGAAATGAGCACAGATACCCTTCCGAAAACCGAATATGGAATGGACACGACCTACTCCTTGCTCAATCAACTGGACTCACCAGACCCTGTTCATCGCACAAGTATCTATCCGACTAGTAAGCATCTTAAAAGCTAAGTCTTGATATCTCTGTGTAAGTGCATCAAGTGTGTGTAAAGCGGCCTAAAACCAGCAGGGAAAATCAGCTCAGACCCATTCTGAGGATACATTTCCAACATAAAGAAGAAACAAGCAGGGCAAAACAGAGAGAACTTCTTCCAAAATGCGTTCAGGGACTGGCATGCAACCAGGATTGACCACATCTACAGCCCCAGCGGCAGAAGACATAAGGCTGGACACTCTTGGGGCTGAGACGATTGGTGAGGTTGGGAAAGCAAATGCAGACCCTTGAAAGGAATCCTGCGTGCTCCCCATTCCATGGGTCCCAACTCTCCAGGTTCAACGCAATCTTCCGACAGCGAAAGCACTCATTGGAAACCCAGCGGATGCTACACCGTGGGATCGGGAAAGCTTTCTGAAACTCACCTCAGTTTTCATCTCCTGGTGCTCGTGTTCTCCATTCAGGCCCCCTTACTAACAATCTCCCCACTTGGAGACTCGGCGCCTTTCCATGCCTCTTTCGTACCGTCTGCAATTTGTCCGCAGGATGAACTGCAAGAGGGGGAACCAATGAGAGACTCGCTGGAGGTGTTTGGTCGGGCACATGTCACTCTCATTTCCCATCACGAAGAAGAATTCACCAGCGGTTCAGCCTGCCACCCCGGATCGACAATAGGGCGTGAAGCCATCCAGCCGTGTTGCGTCCCACTCACAAAAAAGCGACTTGGGAAATGGAGCTCAGGGGCACTGCACTTCCCAAACCTGCAGAGTTCTAAACGATAACTATCGCCCCAAAATATATTGAGGTCAGGCTACGAAGAGGCGCTGAACGCAAGGCAGAACTGCAGGAAACGGATGTCAACGGCTACATCGGAATGGCCCCAATAGCACATGAAAAGCGCCAGAACGTGGACAATGATGCGGTTGGCCAAAAAGGGCGTATGCGTTTTTTCCTGAATATATTCAGGAAAAAACGCATACGCCCTTTTTGGCCAACCAAGCAACCTGGGAGAGCAAATCAGCACTACAAAGAAATCTCTCGCCCCCCCCGGGGCAAAAGGGCCAGGCGAAAAAAGTCTAAAAACCAGAAAGGCAGTACAGGCCACGGAGTCAAGGCAGCCTTGTTAAGCTGATGGGCGGGATGTCAATGGCCAACAGCCAATCTTCACAAGTGTATCCTCTTTCCCAAACCATGTAAAACACAGAACCACAGAGCATAGGGCACTTCCACACATGGGCGTTGACCTTGGGAAAAACAAAAAATCAACCAGACACAGGGACCCCAAAGTTGAGGGCTGCTGTCTTGACAAGAACCTCCACTCCGGTACACGTTTCATATCCCAGGAAAGAGCCAAGTGGACAAAGACGAGTGGACAAGTGGACAAAGACAAGTGGACAAGTGGACAAGTGGTGCTACGTAGGTCCAATGGAGTGTCACTCAGCCATGAAATCCACGTCATGAGGCTGGTAGCAGCATCCTGAGTGGATTTAGGTACGATCATCCTCAGTGAAATAAGTCCCACAAAAAAACAAACTTATGATATCACTTATCGAGGGAATGTAAAAATCGCTCCCCATGCACTGAATCCCCAAACAGAACAGAGTCACGCTTTTAGAAAACACACTTATGCCTGCTTCAGGGGAAAGGTGAGGTGGGGTGACGCATAAAACTCGAGTTTGAAATGAGCACAGATACCCTTCCGAAAACCGAATATGGAATGGACACGACCTACTCCTTGCTCAATCAACTGGACTCACCAGACCCTGTTCATCGCACAAGTATCTATCCGACTAGTAAGCATCTTAAAAGCTAAGTCTTGATATCTCTGTGTAAGTGCATCAAGTGTGTGTAAAGCGGCCTAAAACCAGCAGGGAAAATCAGCTCAGACCCATTCTGAGGATACATTTCCAACATAAAGAAGAAACAAGCAGGGCAAAACAAAGAGAAATTCTTCCAAAATGCGTTCAGGGACTGGCATGCAACCAGGATTGACCACATCTACAGCCCAAGCGGCAGAAGACATAAGGCTGGACACTCTTGGGGCTGAGACGATTGGTGAGGTTGGGAAAGCAAATGCAGACCCTTGAAAGGAATCCTGCGTGCTCCCCATTCCATGGGTCCCAACTCTCCAGGTTCAACGCAATCTTCCGACAGCGAAAGCACTCATTGGAAACCCAGCGGATGCTACACCGTGGGATCGGGAAAGCTTTCTGAAACTCACCTCAGTTTTCATCTCCTGGTGCTCGTGTTCTCCATTCAGGCCCCCTTACTAACAATCTCCCCACTTGGAGACTCGGCGCCTTTCCATGCCTCTTTCGTACCGTCTGCAATTTGTCCGCAGGATGAACTGCAAGAGGGGGAACCAATGAGAGACTCGCTGGAGGTGTTTGGTCGGGCACATGTCACTCTCATTTCCCATCACGAAGAAGAATTCACCAGCGGTTCAGCCTGCCACCCCGGATCGACAATAGGGCGTGAAGCCATCCAGCCGTGTTGCGTCCCACTCACAAAAAAGCGACTTGGGAAATGGAGCTCAGGGGCACTGCACTTCCCAAACCTGCAGAGTTCTAAACGATAACTATCGCCCCAAAATATATTGAGGTCAGGCTACGAACAGGCGCTGAACGCAAGGCAGAACTGCAGGAAACGGATGTCAACGGGTACATCGGAATGGCCCCGATAGCACATGAAAAGCGCCAGAACGTGGACAATGATGCGGTTGGCCAAAAAGGGCGTATGCGTTTTTTCCTGAATATATTCAGGAAAAAACGCATACGCCCTTTTTGGCCAACCAAGCAACCTGGGAGAGCAAATCAGCACTACAAAGAAATCTCTCGCCCCCCCCGGGGCAAAAGGGCCAGGCGAAAAAAGTCTAAAAAGCAGAAAGGCAGGACAGGCCACGGAGTCAAGGGAGCCTTGTTAAGCTGATGGGCGGGATGTCAATGGCCAACAGCCAATCTTCACAAGTGTATCCTCTTTCCCAAACCATGTAAAACACAGAACCACAGAGCATAGGGCACTTCCACACATGGGCGTTGACCTTGGGAAAATGAAAAAATCAACCAGACACAGGGACCCCAAAGTTGAGGGCTGCTGTCTTGACAAGAACCTCCACTCCGGTACACGTTTCATATCCCAGGAAAGAGCCAAGTGGACAAAGACGAGTGGACAAGTGGACAAAGACAAGTGGACAAGTGGACAAGTGTTGCTACGTAGGTCCAATGGAGTGTCACTCAGCCATGAAATCCACGTCATGAGGCTGGTAGCAGCATCCTGAGTGGATTTAGGTACGATCATCCTCAGTGAAATAAGTCCCACAAAAAAACAAACTTATGATATCACTTATCGAGGGAATGTAAAAATCGCTCCCCATGCACTGAATCCCCAAACAGAACAGAGTCACGCTTTTAGAAAACACACTTATGCCTGCTTCAGGGGAAAGGTGAGGTGGGGTGACGCATAAAACTCGAGTTTGAAATGAGCACAGATACCCTTCCGAAAACCGAATATGGAATGGACACGACCTACTCCTTGCTCAATCAACTGGACTCACCAGACCCTGTTCATCGCACAAGTATCTATCCGACTAGTAAGCATCTTCAAAGCTAAGTCTTGATATCTCTGTGTAAGTGCATCAAGTGTGTGTAAAGCGGCCTAAAACCAGCAGGGAAAATCAGCTCAGACCCATTCTGAGGATACATTTCCAACATAAAGAAGAAACAAGCAGGGCAAAACAGAGAGAACTTCTTCCAAAATGCGTTCAGGGACTGGCATGCAACCAGGATTGACCACATCTACAGCCCCAGCGGCAGAAGACATAAGGCTGGACACTCTTGGGGCTGAGACGATTGGTGAGGTTGGGAAAGCAAATGCAGACCCTTAAAAGGAATCCTGCGTGCTCCCCATTCCATGGGTCCCAACTCTCCAGGTTCAACGCAATCTTCCGACAGCGAAAGCACTCATTGGAAACCCAGCGGATGCTACACCGTGGGATCGGGAAAGCTTTCTGAAACTCACCTCAGTTTTCATCTCCTGGTGCTCGTGTTCTCCATTCAGGCCCCCTTACTAACAATCTCCCCACTTGGAGACTCGGCGCCTTTCCATGCCTCTTTCGTACCGTCTGCAATTTGTCCGCAGGATGAACTGCAAGAGGGGGAACCAATGAGAGACTCGCTGGAGGTGTTTGGTCGGGCACATGTCACTCTCATTTCCCATCACGAAGAAGAATTCACCAGCGGTTCAGCCTGCCACCCCGGATCGACAATAGGGCGTGAAGCCATCCAGCCGTGTTGCGTCCCACTCACAAAAAAGCGACTTGGGAAATGGAGCTCAGGGGCACTGCACTTCCCAAACCTGCAGAGTTCTAAACGATAACTATCGCCCCAAAATATATTGAGGTCAGGCTACGAAGAGGCGCTGAACGCAAGGCAGAACTGCAGGAAACGGATGTCAACGGCTACATCGGAATGGCCCCGATAGCACATGAAAAGCGCCAGAACGTGGACAATGATGCGGTTGGCCAAAAAGGGCGTATGCGTTTTTTCCTGAATATATTCAGGAAAAAACGCATACGCCCTTTTTGGCCAACCAAGCAACCTGGGAGAGCAAATCAGCACTACAAAGAAATCTCTCGCCCCCCCCCGGGGCAAAAGGGCCAGGCGAAAAAAGTCTAAAAAGCAGAAAGGCAGGACAGGCCACGGAGTCAAGGGAGCCTTGTTAAGCTGATGGGCGGGATGTCAATGGCCAACAGCCAATCTTCACAAGTGTATCCTCTTTCCCAAACCATGTAAAACACAGAACCAAAGAGCATAGGGCACTTCCACACATGGGCGTTGACCTTGGGAAAATCAAAAAATCAACCAGACACAGGGACCCCAAAGTTGAGGGCTGCTGTCTTGACAAGAACCTCCACTCCGGTACACGTTTCATATCCCAGGAAAGAGCCAAGTGGACAAAGACGAGTGGACAAGTGGACAAAGACAAGTGGACAAGTGGACAAGTGGTGCTATGTAGGTCCAATGGAGTGTCACTCAGCCATGAAATCCACGTCATGAGGCTGGTAGCAGCATCCTGAGTGGATTTAGGTACGATCATCCTCAGTGAAATAAGTCCCACAAAAAAACAAACTTATGATATCACTTATCGAGGGAATGTAAAAATCGCTCCCCATGCACTGAATCCCCAAACAGAACAGAGTCACGCTTTTAGAAAACACACTTATGCCTGCTTCAGGGGAAAGGTGAGGTGGGGTGACGCATAAAACTCGAGTTTGAAATGAGCACAGATACCCTTCCGAAAACCGAATATGGAATGGACACGACCTACTCCTTGCTCAATCAACTGGACTCACCAGACCCTGTTCATCGCACAAGTATCTATCCGACTAGTAAGCATCTTAAAAGCTAAGTCTTGATATCTCTGTGTAAGTGCATCAAGTGTGTGTAAAGCGGCCTAAAACCAGCAGGGAAAATCAGCTCAGACCCATTCTGAGGATACATTTCCAACATAAAGAAGAAACAAGCAGGGCAAAACAGAGAGAACTTCTTCCAAAATGCGTTCAGGGACTGGCATGCAACCAGGATTGACCACATCTACAGCCCCAGCGGCAGAAGACATAAGGCTGGACACTCTTGGGGCTGAGACGATTGGTGAGGTTGGGAAAGCAAATGCAGACCCTTGAAAGGAATCCTGCGTGCTCCCCATTCCATGGGTCCCAACTCTCCAGGTTCAACGCAATCTTCCGACAGCGAAAGCACTCATTGGAAACCCAGCGGATGCTACACCGTGGGATCGGGAAAGCTTTCTGAAACTCACCTCAGTTTTCATCTCCTGGTGCTCGTGTTCTCCATTCAGGCCCCCTTACTAACAATCTCCCCACTTGGAGACTCGGCGCCTTTCCATGCCTCTTTCGTACCGTCTGCAATTTGTCCGCAGGATGAACTGCAAGAGGGGGAACCAATGAGAGACTCGCTGGAGGTGTTTGGTCGGGCACATGTCACTCTCATTTCCAATCACGAAGAAGAATTCACCAGCGGTTCAGCCTGCCACCCCGGATCGACAATAGGGCGTGAAGCCATCCAGCCGTGTTGCGTCCCACTCACAAAAAAGCGACTTGGGAAATGGAGCTCAGGGGCACTGCACTTCCCAAACCTGCAGAGTTCTAAACGATAACTATCGCCCCAAAATATATTGAGGTCAGGCTACGAAGAGGCGCTGAACGCAAGGCAGAACTGCAGGAAACGGATGTCAACGGCTACATCGGAATGGCCCCAATAGCACATGAAAAGCGCCAGAACGTGGACAATGATGCGGTTGGCCAAAAAGGGCGTATGCGTTTTTTCCTGAATATATTCAGGAAAAAACGCATACGCCCTTTTTGGCCAACCAAGCAACCTGGGAGAGCAAATCAGCACTACAAAGAAATCTCTCGCCCCCCCCCGGTGCAAAAGGGCCAGGCGAAAAAAGTCTAAAAACCAGAAAGGCAGGACAGGCCACGGAGTCAAGGGAGCCTTGTTAAGCTGATGGGCGGGATGTCAATGGCCAACAGCCAATCTTCACAAGTGTATCCTCTTTCCCAAACCATGTAAAACACAGAACCACAGAGCATAGGGCACTTCCACACATGGGCGTTGACCTTGGGAAAATCAAAAAATCAACCAGACACAGGGACCCCAAAGTTGAGGGCTGCTGTCTTGACAAGAACCTCCACTCCGGTACACGTTTCATATCCCAGGAAAGAGCCAAGTGGACAAAGACGAGTGGACAAGTGGACAAAGACAAGTGGACAAGTGGACAAGTGGTGCTACGTAGGTCCAATGGAGTGTCACTCAGCCATGAAATCCACGTCATGAGGCTGGTAGCAGCATCCTGAGTGGATTTAGGTACGATCATCCTCAGTGAAATAAGTCCCACAAAAAAAGAAACTTATGATATCACTTATCGAGGGAATGTAAAAATCGCTCCCCATGCACGGAATCCCCAAACAGAACAGAGTCACGCTTTTAGAAAACACACTTATGCCTGCTTCAGGGGAAAGGTGAGGTGGGGTGACGCATAAAACTCGAGTTTGAAATGAGCACAGATACCCTTCCGAAAACCGAATATGGAATGGACACGACCTACTCCTTGCTCAATCAACTGGACTCACCAGACCCTGTTCATCGCACAAGTATCTATCCGACTAGTAAGCATCTTAAAAGCTAAGTCTTGATATCTCTGTGTAAGTGCATCAAGTGTGTGTAAAGCGGCCTAAAACCAGCAGGGAAAATCAGCTCAGACCCATTCTGAGGATACATTTCCAACATAAAGAAGAAACAAGCAGGGCAAAACAGAGAGAACTTCTTCCAAAATGCGTTCAGGGACTGGCATGCAACCAGGATTGACCACATCTACAGCCCCAGCGGCAGAAGACATAAGGCTGGACACTCTTGGGGCTGAGACGATTGGTGAGGTTGGGAAAGCAAATGCAGACCCTTGAAAGGAATCCTGCGTGCTCCCCATTCCATGGGTCCCAACTCTCCAGGTTCAACGCAATCTTCCGACAGCGAAAGCACTCATTGGAAACCCAGCGGATGCTACACCGTGGGATCGGGAAAGCTTTCTGAAACTCACCTCAGTTTTCATCTCCTGGTGCTCGTGTTCTCCATTCAGGCCCCCTTACTAACAATCTCCCCACTTGGAGACTCGGCGCCTTTCCATGCCTCTTTCGTACCGTCTGCAATTTGTCCGCAGGATGAACTGCAAGAGGGGGAACCAATGAGAGACTCGCTGGAGGTGTTTGGTCGGGCACATGTCACTCTCATTTCCCATCACGAAGAAGAATTCACCAGCGGTTCAGCCTGCCACCCCGGATCGACAATAGGGCGTGAAGCCATCCAGCCGTGTTGCGTCCCACTCACAAAAAAGCGACTTGGGAAATGGAGCTCAGGGGCACTGCACTTCCCAAACCTGCAGAGTTCTAAACGATAACTATCGCCCCAAAATATATTGAGGTCAGGCTACGAAGAGGCGCTGAACGCAAGGCAGAACTGCAGGAAACGGATGTCAACGGCTACATCGGAATGGCCCCAATAGCACATGAAAAGCGCCAGAACGTGGACAATGATGCGGTTGGCCAAAAAGGGCGTATGCGTTTTTTCCTGAATATATTCAGGAAAAAACGCATACGCCCTTTTTGGCCAACCAAGCAACCTGGGAGAGCAAATCAGCACTACAAAGAAATCTCTCGCCCCCCCCGGGGCAAAAGGGCCAGGCGAAAAAAGTCTAAAAACCAGAAAGGCAGTACAGGCCACGGAGTCAAGGCAGCCTTGTTAAGCTGATGGGCGGGATGTCAATGGCCAACAGCCAATCTTCACAAGTGTATCCTCTTTCCCAAACCATGTAAAACACAGAACCACAGAGCATAGGGCACTTCCACACATGGGCGTTGACCTTGGGAAAAACAAAAAATCAACCAGACACAGGGACCCCAAAGTTGAGGGCTGCTGTCTTGACAAGAACCTCCACTCCGGTACACGTTTCATATCCCAGGAAAGAGCCAAGTGGACAAAGACGAGTGGACAAGTGGACAAAGACAAGTGGACAAGTGGACAAGTGGTGCTACGTAGGTCCAATGGAGTGTCACTCAGCCATGAAATCCACGTCATGAGGCTGGTAGCAGCATCCTGAGTGGATTTAGGTACGATCATCCTCAGTGAAATAAGTCCCACAAAAAAACAAACTTATGATATCACTTATCGAGGGAATGTAAAAATCGCTCCCCATGCACTGAATCCCCAAACAGAACAGAGTCACGCTTTTAGAAAACACACTTATGCCTGCTTCAGGGGAAAGGTGAGGTGGGGTGACGCATAAAACTCGAGTTTGAAATGAGCACAGATACCCTTCCGAAAACCGAATATGGAATGGACACGACCTACTCCTTGCTCAATCAACTGGACTCACCAGACCCTGTTCATCGCACAAGTATCTATCCGACTAGTAAGCATCTTAAAAGCTAAGTCTTGATATCTCTGTGTAAGTGCATCAAGTGTGTGTAAAGCGGCCTAAAACCAGCAGGGAAAATCAGCTCAGACCCATTCTGAGGATACATTTCCAACATAAAGAAGAAACAAGCAGGGCAAAACAAAGAGAAATTCTTCCAAAATGCGTTCAGGGACTGGCATGCAACCAGGATTGACCACATCTACAGCCCCAGCGGCAGAAGACATAAGGCTGGACACTCTTGGGGCTGAGACGATTGGTGAGGTTGGGGAAGCAAATGCAGACCCTTGAAAGGAATCCTGCGTGCTCCCCATTCCATGGGTCCCAACTCTCCAGGTTCAACGCAATCTTCCGACAGCGAAAGCACTCATTGGAAACCCAGCGGATGCTACACCGTGGGATCGGGAAAGCTTTCTGAAACTCACCTCAGTTTTCATCTCCTGGTGCTCGTGTTCTCCATTCAGGCCCCCTTACTAACAATCTCCCCACTTGGAGACTCGGCGCCTTTCCATGCCTCTTTCGTACCGTCTGCAATTTGTCCGCAGGATGAACTGCAAGAGGGGGAACCAATGAGAGACTCGCTGGAGGTGTTTGGTCGGGCACATGTCACTCTCATTTCCCATCACGAAGAAGAATTCACCAGCGGTTCAGCCTGCCACCCCGGATCGACAATAGGGCGTGAAGCCATCCAGCCGTGTTGCGTCCCACTCACAAAAAAGCGACTTGGGAAATGGAGCTCAGGGGCACTGCACTTCCCAAACCTGCAGAGTTCTAAACGATAACTATCGCCCCAAAATATATTGAGGTCAGGCTACGAACAGGCGCTGAACGCAAGGCAGAACTGCAGGAAACGGATGTCAACGGGTACATCGGAATGGCCCCGATAGCACATGAAAAGCGCCAGAACGTGGACAATGATGCGGTTGGCCAAAAAGGGCGTATGCGTTTTTTCCTGAATATATTCAGGAAAAAACGCATACGCCCTTTTTGGCCAACCAAGCAACCTGGGAGAGCAAATCAGCACTACAAAGAAATCTCTCGCCCCCCCCGGGGCAAAAGGGCCAGGCGAAAAAAGTCTAAAAACCAGAAAGGCAGGACAGGCCACGGAGTCAAGGGAGCCTTGTTAAGCTGATGGGCGGGATGTCAATGGCCAACAGCCAATCTTCACAAGTGTATCCTCTTTCCCAAACCATGTAAAACACAGAACCACAGAGCATAGGGCACTTCCACACATGGGCGTTGACCTTGGGAAAATGAAAAAATCAACCAGACACAGGGACCCCAAAGTTGAGGGCTGCTGTCTTGACAAGAACCTCCACTCCGGTACACGTTTCATATCCCAGGAAAGAGCCAAGTGGACAAAGACGAGTGGACAAGTGGACAAAGACAAGTGGACAAGTGGACAAGTGGTGCTACGTAGGTCCAATGGAGTGTCACTCAGCCATGAAATCCACGTCATGAGGCTGGTAGCAGCATCCTGAGTGGATTTAGGTACGATCATCCTCAGTGAAATAAGTCCCACAAAAAAACAAACTTATGATATCACTTATCGAGGGAATGTAAAAATCGCTCCCCATGCACTGAATCCCCAAACAGAACAGAGTCACGCTTTTAGAAAACACACTTATGCCTGCTTCAGGGGAAAGGTGAGGTGGGGTGACGCATAAAACTCGAGTTTGAAATGAGCACAGATACCCTTCCGAAAACCGAATATGGAATGGACACGACCTACTCCTTGCTCAATCAACTGGACTCACCAGACCCTGTTCATCGCACAAGTATCTATCCGACTAGTAAGCATCTTCAAAGCTAAGTCTTGATATCTCTGTGTAAGTGCATCAAGTGTGTGTAAAGCGGCCTAAAACCAGCAGGGAAAATCAGCTCAGACCCATTCTGAGGATACATTTCCAACATAAAGAAGAAACAAGCAGGGCAAAACAGAGAGAACTTCTTCCAAAATGCGTTCAGGGACTGGCATGCAACCAGGATTGACCACATCTACAGCCCCAGCGGCAGAAGACATAAGGCTGGACACTCTTGGGGCTGAGACGATTGGTGAGGTTGGGAAAGCAAATGCAGACCCTTGAAAGGAATCCTGCGTGCTCCCCATTCCATGGGTCCCAACTCTCCAGGTTCAACGCAATCTTCCGACAGCGAAAGCACTCATTGGAAACCCAGCGGATGCTACACCGTGGGATCGGGAAAGCTTTCTGAAACTCACCTCAGTTTTCATCTCCTGGTGCTCGTGTTCTCCATTCAGGCCCCCTTACTAACAATCTCCCCACTTGGAGACTCGGCGCCTTTCCATGCCTCTTTCGTACCGTCTGCAATTTGTCCGCAGGATGAACTGCAAGAGGGGGAACCAATGAGAGACTCGCTGGAGGTGTTTGGTCGGGCACATGTCACTCTCATTTCCCATCACGAAGAAGAATTCACCAGCGGTTCAGCCTGCCACCCCGGATCGACAATAGGGCGTGAAGCCATCCAGCCGTGTTGCGTCCCACTCACAAAAAAGCGACTTGGGAAATGGAGCTCAGGGGCACTGCACTTCCCAAACCTGCAGAGTTCTAAACGATAACTATCGCCCCAAAATATATTGAGGTCAGGCTACGAAGAGGCGCTGAACGCAAGGCAGAACTGCAGGAAACGGATGTCAACGGATACATCGGAATGGCCCCGATAGCACATGAAAAGCGCCAGAACGTGGACAATGATGCGGTTGGCCAAAAAGGGCGTATGCGTTTTTTCCTGAATATATTCAGGAAAAAACGCATACGCCCTTTTTGGCCAACCAAGCAACCTGGGAGAGCAAATCAGCACTACAAAGAAATCTCTCGCCCCCCCCGGGGCAAAATGGCCAGGCGAAAAAAGTCTAAAAACCAGAAAGGCAGGACAGGCCACGGAGTCAAGGGAGCCTTGTTAAGCTGATGGGCGGGATGTCAATGGCCAACAGCCAATCTTCACAAGTGTATCCTCTTTCCCAAACCATGTAAAACACAGAACCACAGAGCATAGGGCACTTCCACACATGGGCGTTGACCTTGGGAAAATCAAAAAATCAACCAGACACAGGGACCCCAAAGTTGAGGGCTGCTGTCTTGACAAGAACCTCCACTCCGGTACACGTTTCATATCCCAGGAAAGAGCCAAGTGGACAAAGACGAGTGGACAAGTGGACAAAGACAAGTGGACAAGTGGACAAGTGGTGCTACGTAGGTCCAATGGAGTGTCACTCAGCCATGAAATCCACGTCATGAGGCTGGTAGCAGCATCCTGAGTGGATTTAGGTACGATCATCCTCAGTGAAATAAGTCCCACAAAAAAAGAAACTTATGATATCACTTATCGAGGGAATGTAAAAATCGCTCCCCATGCACGGAATCCCCAAACAGAACAGAGTCACGCTTTTAGAAAACACACTTATGCCTGCTTCAGGGGAAAGGTGAGGTGGGGTGACGCATAAAACTCGAGTTTGAAATGAGCACAGATACCCTTCCGAAAACCGAATATGGAATGGACACGACCTACTCCTTGCTCAATCAACTGGACTCACCAGACCCTGTTCATCGCACAAGTATCTATCCGACTAGTAAGCATCTTAAAAGCTAAGTCTTGATATCTCTGTGTAAGTGCATCAAGTGTGTGTAAAGCGGCCTAAAACCAGCAGGGAAAATCAGCTCAGACCCATTCTGAGGATACATTTCCAACATAAAGAAGAAACAAGCAGGGCAAAACAGAGAGAACTTCTTCCAAAATGCGTTCAGGGACTGGCATGCAACCAGGATTGACCACATCTACAGCCCCAGCGGCAGAAGACATAAGGCTGGACACTCTTGGGGCTGAGACGATTGGTGAGGTTGGGAAAGCAAATGCAGACCCTTGAAAGGAATCCTGCGTGCTCCCCATTCCATGGGTCCCAACTCTCCAGGTTCAACGCAATCTTCCGACAGCGAAAGCACTCATTGGAAACCCAGCGGATGCTACACCGTGGGATCGGGAAAGCTTTCTGAAACTCACCTCAGTTTTCATCTCCTGGTGCTCGTGTTCTCCATTCAGGCCCCCTTACTAACAATCTCCCCACTTGGAGACTCGGCGCCTTTCCATGCCTCTTTCGTACCGTCTGCAATTTGTCCGCAGGATGAACTGCAAGAGGGGGAACCAATGAGAGACTCGCTGGAGGTGTTTGGTCGGGCACATGTCACTCTCATTTCCCATCACGAAGAAGAATTCACCAGCGGTTCAGCCTGCCACCCCGGATCGACAATAGGGCGTGAAGCCATCCAGCCGTGTTGCGTCCCACTCACAAAAAAGCGACTTGGGAAATGGAGCTCAGGGGCACTGCACTTCCCAAACCTGCAGAGTTCTAAACGATAACTATCGCCCCAAAATATATTGAGGTCAGGCTACGAAGAGGCGCTGAACGCAAGGCAGAACTGCAGGAAACGGATGTCAACGGCTACATCGGAATGGCCCCGATAGCACATGAAAAGCGCCAGAACGTGGACAATGATGCGGTTGGCCAAAAAGGGCGTATGCGTTTTTTCCTGAATATATTCAGGAAAAAACGCATACGCCCTTTTTGGCCAACCAAGCAACCTGGGAGAGCAAATCAGCACTACAAAGAAATCTCTCGCCCCCCCCGGGGCAAAAGGGCCAGGCGAAAAAAGTCTAAAAACCAGAAAGGCAGGACAGGCCACGGAGTCAAGGGAGCCTTGTTAAGCTGATGGGCGGGATGTCAATGGCCAACAGCCAATCTTCACAAGTGTATCCTCTTTCCCAAACCATGTAAAACACAGAACCACAGAGCATAGGGCACTTCCACACATGGGCGTTGACCTTGGGAAAATCAAAAAATCAACCAGACACAGGGACCCCAAAGTTGAGGGCTGCTGTCTTGACAAGAACCTCCACTCCGGTACACGTTTCATATCCCAGGAAAGAGCCAAGTGGACAAAGACGAGTGGACAAGTGGACAAAGACAAGTGGACAAGTGGTGCTACGTAGGTCCAATGGAGTGTCACTCAGCCATGAAATCCACGTCATGAGGCTGGTAGCAGCATCCTGAGTGGATTTAGGTACGATCATCCTCAGTGAAATAAGTCCCACAAAAAAAGAAACTTATGATATCACTTATCGAGGGAATGTAAAAATCGCTCCCCATGCACGGAATCCCCAAACAGAACAGAGTCACGCTTTTAGAAAACACACTTATGCCTGCTTCAGGGGAAAGGTGAGGTGGGGTGACGCATAAAACTCGAGTTTGAAATGAGCACACATACCCTTCCGAAAACCGAATATGGAATGGACACGACCTACTCCTTGCTCAATCAACTGGACTCACCAGACCCTGTTCATCGCACAAGTATCTATCCGACTAGTAAGCATCTTAAAAGCTAAGTCTTGATATCTCTGTGTAAGTGCATCAAGTGTGTGTAAAGCGGCCTAAAACCAGCAGGGAAAATCAGCTCAGACCCATTCTGAGGATACATTTCCAACATAAAGAAGAAACAAGCAGGGCAAAACAGAGAGAACTTCTTCCAAAATGCGTTCAGGGACTGGCATGCAACCAGGATTGACCACATCTACAGCCCCAGCGGCAGAAGACATAAGGCTGGACACTCTTGGGGCTGAGACGATTGGTGAGGTTGGGAAAGCAAATGCAGACCCTTGAAAGGAATCCTGCGTGCTCCCCATTCCATGGGTCCCAACTCTCCAGGTTCAACGCAATCTTCCGACAGCGAAAGTACTCATTGGAAACCCAGCGGATGCTACACCGTGGGATCGGGAAAGCTTTCTGAAACTCACCTCAGTTTTCATCTCCTGGTGCTCGTGTTCTCCATTCAGGCCCCCTTACTAACAATCTCCCCACTTGGAGACTCGGCGCCTTTCCATGCCTCTTTCGTACCGTCTGCAATTTGTCCGCAGGATGAACTGCAAGAGGGAGAACCAATGAGAGACTCGCTGGAGGTGTTTGGTCGGGCACATGTCACTCTCATTTCCCATCACGAAGAAGAATTCACCAGCGGTTCAGCCTGCCACCCCGGATCGACAATAGGGCGTGAAGCCATCCAGCCGTGGTGCGTCCCACTCACAAAAAAGCGACTTGGGAAATGGAGCTCAGGGGCACTGCACTTCCCAAACCTGCAGAGTTCTAAACGATAACTATCGCCCCAAAATATATTGAGGTCAGGCTACGAAGAGGCGCTGAACGCAAGGCAGAACTGCAGGAAACGGATGTCAACGGCTACATCGGAATGGCCCCGATAGCACATGAAAAGCGCCAGAACGTGGACAATGATGCGGTTGGCCAAAAAGGGCGTATGCGTTTTTTCCTGAATATATTCAGGAAAAAACGCATACGCCCTTTTTGGCCAACCAAGCAACCTGGGAGAGCAAATCAGCACTACAAAGAAATCTCTCGCCCCCCCCCGGGGCAAAAGGGCCAGGCGAAAAAAGTCTAAAAACCAGAAAGGCAGGACAGGCCACGGAGTCAAGGGAGCCTTGTTAAGCTGATGGGCGGGATGTCAATGGCCAACAGCCAATCTTCACAAGTGTATCCTCTTTCCCAAACCATGTAAAACACAGAACCACAGAGCATAGGGCACTTCCACACATGGGCGTTGACCTTGGGAAAATCAAAAAATCAACCAGACACAGGGACCCCAAAGTTGAGGGCTGCTGTCTTGACAAAAACCTCCACTCCGGTACACGTTTCATATCCCAGGAAAGAGCCAAGTGGACAAAGACGAGTGGACAAGTGGACAAAGACAAGTGGACAAGTGGACAAGTGGTGCTACGTAGGTCCAATGGAGTGTCACTCAGCCATGAAATCCACGTCATGAGGCTGGTAGCAGCATCCTGAGTGGATTTAGGTACGATCATCCTTATTGAAATAAGTCCCACAAAAAAAGAAACTTATGATATCACTTATCGAGGGAATGTAAAAATCGCTCCCCATGCACGGAATCCCCAAACAGAACAGAGTCACGCTTTTAGAAAACACACTTATGCCTGCTTCAGGGGAAAGGTGAGGTGGGGTGACGCATAAAACTCGAGTTTGAAATGAGCACACATACCCTTCCGAAAACCGAATATGGAATGGACACGACCTACTCCTTGCTCAATCAACTGGACTCACCAGACCCTGTTCATCGCACAAGTATCTATCCGACTAGTAAGCATCTTAAAAGCTAAGTCTTGATATCTCTGTGTAAGTGCATCAAGTGTGTGTAAAGCGGCCTAAAACCAGCAGGGAAAATCAGCTCAGACCCATTCTGAGGATACATTTCCAACATAAAGAAGAAACAAGCAGGGCAAAACAGAGAGAACTTCTTCCAAAATGCGTTCAGGGACTGGCATGCAACCAGGATTGACCACATCTACAGCCCCAGCGGCAGAAGACATAAGGCTGGACACTCTTGGGGCTGAGACGATTGGTGAGGTTGGGAAAGCAAATGCAGACCCTTGAAAGGAATCCTGCGTGCTCCCCATTCCATGGGTCCCAACTCTCCAGGTTCAACGCAATCTTCCGACAGCGAAAGCACTCATTGGAAACCCAGCGGATGCTACACCGTGGGATCGGGAAAGCTTTCTGAAACTCACCTCAGTTTTCATCTCCTGGTGCTCGTGTTCTCCATTCAGGCCCCCTTACTAACAATCTCCCCACTTGGAGACTCGGCGCCTTTCCATGCCTCTTTCGTACCGTCTGCAATTTGTCCGCAGGATGAACTGCAAGAGGGGGAACCAATGAGAGACTCGCTGGAGGTGTTTGGTCGGGCACATGTCACTCTCATTTCCCATCACGAAGAAGAATTCACCAGCGGTTCAGCCTGCCACCCCGGATCGACAATAGGGCGTGAAGCCATCCAGCCGTGTTGCGTCCCACTCACAAAAAAGCGACTTGGGAAATGGAGCTCAGGGGCACTGCACTTCCCAAACCTGCAGAGTTCTAAACGATAACTATCGCCCCAAAATATATTGAGGTCAGGCTACGAAGAGGCGCTGAACGCAAGGCAGAACTGCAGGAAACGGATGTCAACGGGTACATCGGAATGGCCCCGATAGCACATGAAAAGCGCCAGAACGTGGACAATGATGCGGTTGGCCAAAAAGGGCGTATGCGTTTTTTCCTGAATATATTCAGGAAAAAACGCATACGCCCTTTTTGGCCAACCAAGCAACCTGGGAGAGCAAATCAGCACTACAAAGAAATCTCTCGCCCCCCCCGGGGCAAAAGGGCCAGGCGAAAAAAGTCTAAAAACCAGAAAGGCAGGACAGGCCACGGAGTCAAGGGAGCCTTGTTAAGCTGATGGGCGGGATGTCAATGGCCAACAGCCAATCTTCACAAGTGTATCCTCTTTCCCAAACCATGTAAAACACAGAACCACAGAGCATAGGGCACTTCCACACATGGGCGTTGACCTTGGGAAAATCAAAAAATCAACCAGACACAGGGACCCCAAAGTTGAGGGCTGCTGTCTTGACAAGAACCTCCACTCCGGTACACGTTTCATATCCCAGGAAAGAGCCAAGTGGACAAAGACGAGTGGACAAGTGGACAAAGACAAGTGGACAAGTGGACAAGTGGTGCTACGTAGGTCCAATGGAGTGTCACTCAGCCATGAAATCCACGTCATGAGGCTGGTAGCAGCATCCTGAGTGGATTTAGGTACGATCATCCTCAGTGAAATAAGTCCCACAAAAAAAGAAACTTATGATATCACTTATCGAGGGAATGTAAAAATCGCTCCCCATGCACGGAATCCCCAAACAGAACAGAGTCACGCTTTTAGAAAACACACTTATGCCTGCTTCAGGGGAAAGGTGAGGTGGGGTGACGCATAAAACTCGAGTTTGAAATGAGCACAGATACCCTTCCGAAAACCGAATATGGAATGGACACGACCTACTCCTTGCTCAATCAACTGGACTCACCAGACCCTGTTCATCGCACAAGTATCTATCCGACTAGTAAGCATCTTAAAAGCTAAGTCTTGATATCTCTGTGTAAGTGCATCAAGTGTGTGTAAAGCGGCCTAAAACCAGCAGGGAAAATCAGCTCAGACCCATTCTGAGGATACATTTCCAACATAAAGAAGAAACAAGCAGGGCAAAACAGAGAGAACTTCTTCCAAAATGCGTTCAGGGACTGGCATGCAACCAGGATTGACCACATCTACAGCCCCAGCGGCAGAAGACATAAGGCTGGACACTCTTGGGGCTGAGACGATTGGTGAGGTTGGGAAAGCAAATGCAGACCCTTGAAAGGAATCCTGCGTGCTCCCCATTCCATGGGTCCCAACTCTCCAGGTTCAACGCAATCTTCCGACAGCGAAAGCACTCATTGGAAACCCAGCGGATGCTACACCGTGGGATCGGGAAAGCTTTCTGAAACTCACCTCAGTTTTCATCTCCTGGTGCTCGTGTTCTCCATTCAGGCCCCCTTACTAACAATCTCCCCACTTGGAGACTCGGCGCCTTTCCATGCCTCTTTCGTACCGTCTGCAATTTGTCCGCAGGATGAACTGCAAGAGGGGGAACCAATGAGAGACTCGCTGGAGGTGTTTGGTCGGGCACATGTCACTCTCATTTCCCATCACGAAGAAGAATTCACCAGCGGTTCAGCCTGCCACCCCGGATCGACAATAGGGCGTGAAGCCATCCAGCCGTGTTGCGTCCCACTCACAAAAAAGCGACTTGGGAAATGGAGCTCAGGGGCACTGCACTTCCCAAACCTGCAGAGTTCTAAACGATAACTATCGCCCCAAAATATATTGAGGTCAGGCTACGAAGAGGCGCTGAACGCAAGGCAGAACTGCAGGAAACGGATGTCAACGGGTACATCGGAATGGCCCCGATAGCACATGAAAAGCGCCAGAACGTGGACAATGATGCGGTTGGCCAAAAAGGGCGTATGCGTTTTTTCCTGAATATATTCAGGAAAAAACGCATACGCCCTTTTTGGCCAACCAAGCAACCTGGGAGAGCAAATCAGCACTACAAAGAAATCTCTCGCCCCCCCCGGGGCAAAAGGGCCAGGCGAAAAAAGTCTAAAAACCAGAAAGGCAGGACAGGCCACGGAGTCAAGGGAGCCTTGTTAAGCTGATGGGCGGGATGTCAATGGCCAACAGCCAATCTTCACAAGTGTATCCTCTTTCCCAAACCATGTAAAACACAGAACCACAGAGCATAGGGCACTTCCACACATGGGCGTTGACCTTGGGAAAATCAAAAAATCAACCAGACACAGGGACCCCAAAGTTGAGGGCTGCTGTCTTGACAAGAACCTCCACTCCGGTACACGTTTCATATCCCAGGAAAGAGCCAAGTGGACAAAGACGAGTGGACAAGTGGACAAAGACAAGTGGACAAGTGGACAAGTGGTGCTACGTAGGTCCAATGGAGTGTCACTCAGCCATGAAATCCACGTCATGAGGCTGGTAGCAGCATCCTGAGTGGATTTAGGTACGATCATCCTCAGTGAAATAAGTCCCACAAAAAAAGAAACTTATGATATCACTTATCGAGGGAATGTAAAAATCGCTCCCCATGCACGGAATCCCCAAACAGAACAGAGTCACGCTTTTAGAAAACACACTTATGCCTGCTTCAGGGGAAAGGTGAGGTGGGGTGACGCATAAAACTCGAGTTTGAAATGAGCACAGATACCCTTCCGAAAACCGAATATGGAATGGACACGACCTACTCCTTGCTCAATCAACTGGACTCACCAGACCCTGTTCATCGCACAAGTATCTATCCGACTAGTAAGCATCTTAAAAGCTAAGTCTTGATATCTCTGTGTAAGTGCATCAAGTGTGTGTAAAGCGGCCTAAAACCAGCAGGGAAAATCAGCTCAGACCCATTCTGAGGATACATTTCCAACATAAAGAAGAAACAAGCAGGGCAAAACAGAGAGAACTTCTTCCAAAATGCGTTCAGGGACTGGCATGCAACCAGGATTGACCACATCTACAGCCCCAGCGGCAGAAGACATAAGGCTGGACACTCTTGGGGCTGAGACGATTGGTGAGGTTGGGAAAGCAAATGCAGACCCTTGAAAGGAATCCTGCGTGCTCCCCATTCCATGGGTCCCAACTCTCCAGGTTCAACGCAATCTTCCGACAGCGAAAGCACTCATTGGAAACCCAGCGGATGCTACACCGTGGGATCGGGAAAGCTTTCTGAAACTCACCTCAGTTTTCATCTCCTGGTGCTCGTGTTCTCCATTCAGGCCCCCTTACTAACAATCTCCCCACTTGGAGACTCGGCGCCTTTCCATGCCTCTTTCGTACCGTCTGCAATTTGTCCGCAGGATGAACTGCAAGAGGGGGAACCAATGAGAGACTCGCTGGAGGTGTTTGGTCGGGCACATGTCACTCTCATTTCCCATCACGAAGAAGAATTCACCAGCGGTTCAGCCTGCCACCCCGGATCGACAATAGGGCGTGAAGCCATCCAGCCGTGTTGCGTCCCACTCACAAAAAAGCGACTTGGGAAATGGAGCTCAGGGGCACTGCACTTCCCAAACCTGCAGAGTTCTAAACGATAACTATCGCCCCAAAATATATTGAGGTCAGGCTACGAAGAGGCGCTGAACGCAAGGCAGAACTGCAGGAAACGGATGTCAACGGGTACATCGGAATGGCCCCGATAGCACATGAAAAGCGCCAGAACGTGGACAATGATGCGGTTGGCCAAAAAGGGCGTATGCGTTTTTTCCTGAATATATTCAGGAAAAAACGCATACGCCCTTTTTGGCCAACCAAGCAACCTGGGAGAGCAAATCAGCACTACAAAGAAATCTCTCGCCCCCCCCGGGGCAAAAGGGCCAGGCGAAAAAAGTCTAAAAACCAGAAAGGCAGGACAGGCCACGGAGTCAAGGGAGCCTTGTTAAGCTGATGGGCGGGATGTCAATGGCCAACAGCCAATCTTCACAAGTGTATCCTCTTTCCCAAACCATGTAAAACACAGAACCACAGAGCATAGGGCACTTCCACACATGGGCGTTGACCTTGGGAAAATCAAAAAATCAACCAGACACAGGGACCCCAAAGTTGAGGGCTGCTGTCTTGACAAGAACCTCCACTCCGGTACACGTTTCATATCCCAGGAAAGAGCCAAGTGGACAAAGACGAGTGGACAAGTGGACAAAGACAAGTGGACAAGTGGACAAGTGGTGCTACGTAGGTCCAATGGAGTGTCACTCAGCCATGAAATCCACGTCATGAGGCTGGTAGCAGCATCCTGAGTGGATTTAGGTACGATCATCCTCAGTGAAATAAGTCCCACAAAAAAACAAACTTATGATATCACTTATCGAGGGAATGTAAAAATCGCTCCCCATGCACGGAATCCCCAAACAGAACAGAGTCACGCTTTTAGAAAACACACTTATGCCTGCTTCAGGGGAAAGGTGAGGTGGGGTGACGCATAAAACTCGAGTTTGAAATGAGCACAGATACCCTTCCGAAAACCGAATATGGAATGGACACGACCTACTCCTTGCTCAATCAACTGGACTCACCAGACCCTGTTCATCGCACAAGTATCTATCCGACTAGTAAGCATCTTAAAAGCTAAGTCTTGATATCTCTGTGTAAGTGCATCAAGTGTGTGTAAAGCGGCCTAAAACCAGCAGGGAAAATCAGCTCAGACCCATTCTGAGGATACATTTCCAACATAAAGAAGAAACAAGCAGGGCAAAACAGAGAGAAATTCTTCCAAAATGCGTTCCGGGACTGGCATGCAACCAGGATTGACCACATCTACAGCCCCAGCGGCAGAAGACATAAGGCTGGACACTCTTGGGGCTGAGACGATTGGTGAGGTTGGGAAAGCAAATGCAGACCCTTGAAAGGAATCCTGCGTGCTCCCCATTCCATGGGTCCCAACTCTCCAGGTTCAACGCAATCTTCCGACAGCGAAAGCACTCATTGGAAACCCAGCGGATGCTACACCGTGGGATCGGGAAAGCTTTCTGAAACTCACCTCAGTTTTCATCTCCTGGTGCTCGTGTTCTCCATTCAGGCCCCCTTACTAACAATCTCCCCACTTGGAGACTCGGCGCCTTTCCATGCCTCTTTCGTACCGTCTGCAATTTGTCCGCAGGATGAACTGCAAGAGGGGGAACCAATGAGAGACTCGCTGGAGGTGTTTGGTCGGGCACATGTCACTCTCATTTCCCATCACGAAGAAGAATTCACCAGCGGTTCAGCCTGCCACCCCGGATCGACAATAGGGCGTGAAGCCATCCAGCCGTGGTGCGTCCCACTCACAAAAAAGCGACTTGGGAAATGGAGCTCAGGGGCACTGCACTTCCCAAACCTGCAGAGTTCTAAACGATAACTATCGCCCCAAAATATATTGAGGTCAGGCTACGAAGAGGCGCTGAACGCAAGGCAGAACTGCAGGAAACGGATGTCAACGGCTACATCGGAATGGCCCCGATAGCACATGAAAAGCGCCAGAACGTGGACAATGATGCGGTTGGCCAAAAAGGGCGTATGCGTTTTTTCCTGAATATATTCAGGAAAAAACGCATACGCCCTTTTTGGCCAACCAAGCAACCTGGGAGAGCAAATCAGCACTACAAAGAAATCTCTCGCCCCCCCCGGGGCAAAAGGGCCAGGCGAAAAAAGTCTAAAAACCAGAAAGGCAGGACAGGCCACGGAGTCAAGGGAGCCTTGTTAAGCTGATGGGCGGGATGTCAATGGCCAACAGCCAATCTTCACAAGTGTATCCTCTTTCCCAAACCATGTAAAACACAGAACCACAGAGCATAGGGCACTTCCACACATGGGCGTTGACCTTGGGAAAATCAAAAAATCAACCAGACACAGGGACCCCAAAGTTGAGGGCTGCTGTCTTGACAAGAACCTCCACTCCGGTACACGTTTCATATCCCAGGAAAGAGCCAAGTGGACAAAGACGAGTGGACAAGTGGACAAAGACAAGTGGACAAGTGGACAAGTGGTGCTACGTAGGTCCAATGGAGTGTCACTCAGCCATGAAATCCACGTCATGAGGCTGGTAGCAGCATCCTGAGTGGATTTAGGTACGATCATCCTCAGTGAAATAAGTCCCACAAAAAAAGAAACTTATGATATCACTTATCGAGGGAATGTAAAAATCGCTCCCCATGCACGGAATCCCCAAACAGAACAGAGTCACGCTTTTAGAAAACACACTTATGCCTGCTTCAGGGGAAAGGTGAGGTGGGGTGACGCATAAAACTCGAGTTTGAAATGAGCACACATACCCTTCCGAAAACCGAATATGGAATGGACACGACCTACTCCTTGCTCAATCAACTGGACTCACCAGACCCTGTTCATCGCACAAGTATCTATCCGACTAGTAAGCATCTTAAAAGCTAAGTCTTGATATCTCTGTGTAAGTGCATCAAGTGTGTGTAAAGCGGCCTAAAACCAGCAGGGAAAATCAGCTCAGACCCATTCTGAGGATACATTTCCAACATAAAGAAGAAACAAGCAGGGCAAAACAGAGAGAACTTCTTCCAAAATGCGTTCAGGGACTGGCATGCAACCAGGATTGACCACATCTACAGCCCCAGCGGCAGAAGACATAAGGCTGGACACTCTTGGGGCTGAGACGATTGGTGAGGTTGGGAAAGCAAATGCAGACCCTTGAAAGGAATCCTGCGTGCTCCCCATTCCATGGGTCCCAACTCTCCAGGTTCAACGCAATCTTCCGACAGCGAAAGTACTCATTGGAAACCCAGCGGATGCTACACCGTGGGATCGGGAAAGCTTTCTGAAACTCACCTCAGTTTTCATCTCCTGGTGCTCGTGTTCTCCATTCAGGCCCCCTTACTAACAATCTCCCCACTTGGAGACTCGGCGCCTTTCCATGCCTCTTTCGTACCGTCTGCAATTTGTCCGCAGGATGAACTGCAAGAGGGAGAAGCAATGAGAGACTCGCTGGAGGTGTTTGGTCGGGCACATGTCACTCTCATTTCCCATCACGAAGAAGAATTCACCAGCGGTTCAGCCTGCCACCCCGGATCGACAATAGGGCGTGAAGCTATACAGCCGTGGTGCGTCCCACTCACAAAAAAGCGACTTGGGAAATGGAGCTCAGGGGCACTGCACTTCCCAAACCTGCAGAGTTCTAAACGATAACTATCGCCCCAAAATATATTGAGGTCAGGCTACGAAGAGGCGCTGAACGCAAGGCAGAACTGCAGGAAACGGATGTCAACGGCTACATCGGAATGGCCCCGATAGCACATGAAAAGCGCCAGAACGTGGACAATGATGCGGTTGGCCAAAAAGGGCGTATGCGTTTTTTCCTGAATATATTCAGGAAAAAACGCATACGCCCTTTTTGGCCAACCAAGCAACCTGGGAGAGCAAATCAGCACTACAAAGAAATCTCTCGCCCCCCCCCCGGGGCAAAAGGGCCAGGCGAAAAAAGTCTAAAAACCAGAAAGGCAGGACAGGCCACGGAGTCAAGGGAGCCTTGTTAAGCTGATGGGCGGGATGTCAATGGCCAACAGCCAATCTTCACAAGTGTATCCTCTTTCCCAAACCATGTAAAACACAGAACCACAGAGCATAGGGCACTTCCACACATGGGCGTTGACCTTGGGAAAATGAAAAAATCAACCAGACACAGGGACCCCAAAGTTGAGGGCTGCTGTCTTGACAAGAACCTCCACTCCGGTACACGTTTCATATCCCAGGAAAGAGCCAAGTGGACAAAGACGAGTGGACAAGTGGACAAAGACAAGTGGACAAGTGGACAAGTGGTGCTACGTAGGTCCAATGGAGTGTCACTCAGCCATGAAATCCACGTCATGAGGCTGGTAGCAGCATCCTGAGTGGATTTAGGTACGATCATCCTCAGTGAAATAAGTCCCACAAAAAAAGAAACTTATGATATCACTTATCGAGGGAATGTAAAAATCGCTCCCCATGCACGGAATCCCCAAACAGAACAGAGTCACGCTTTTAGAAAACACACTTATGCCTGCTTCAGGGGAAAGGTGAGGTGGGGTGACGCATAAAACTCGAGTTTGAAATGAGCACACATACCCTTCCGAAAACCGAATATGGAATGGACACGACCTACTCCTTGCTCAATCAACTGGACTCACCAGACCCTGTTCATCGCACAAGTATCTATCCGACTAGTAAGCATCTTAAAAGCTAAGTCTTGATATCTCTGTGTAAGTGCATCAAGTGTGTGTAAAGCGGCCTAAAACCAGCAGGGAAAATCAGCTCAGACCCATTCTGAGGATACATTTCCAACATAAAGAAGAAACAAGCAGGGCAAAACAGAGAGAACTTCTTCCAAAATGCGTTCAGGGACTGGCATGCAACCAGGATTGACCACATCTACAGCCCCAGCGGCAGAAGACATAAGGCTGGACACTCTTGGGGCTGAGACGATTGGTGAGGTTGGGAAAGCAAATGCAGACCCTTGAAAGGAATCCTGCGTGCTCCCCATTCCATGGGTCCCAACTCTCCAGGTTCAACGCAATCTTCCGACAGCGAAAGCACTCATTGGAAACCCAGCGGATGCTACACCGTGGGATCGGGAAAGCTTTCTGAAACTCACCTCAGTTTTCATCTCCTGGTGCTCGTGTTCTCCATTCAGGCCCCCTTACTAACAATCTCCCCACTTGGAGACTCGGCGCCTTTCCATGCCTCTTTCGTACCGTCTGCAATTTGTCCGCAGGATGAACTGCAAGAGGGGGAACCAATGAGAGACTCGCTGGAGGTGTTTGGTCGGGCACATGTCACTCTCATTTCCCATCACGAAGAAGAATTCACCAGCGGTTCAGCCTGCCACCCCGGATCGACAATAGGGCGTGAAGCCATCCAGCCGTGTTGCGTCCCACTCACAAAAAAGCGACTTGGGAAATGGAGCTCAGGGGCACTGCACTTCCCAAACCTGCAGAGTTCTAAACGATAACTATCGCCCCAAAATATATTGAGGTCAGGCTACGAAGAGGCGCTGAACGCAAGGCAGAACTGCAGGAAACGGATGTCAACGGGTACATCGGAATGGCCCCGATAGCACATGAAAAGCGCCAGAACGTGGACAATGATGCGGTTGGCCAAAAAGGGCGTATGCGTTTTTTCCTGAATATATTCAGGAAAAAACGCATACGCCCTTTTTGGCCAACCAAGCAACCTGGGAGAGCAAATCAGCACTACAAAGAAATCTCTCGCCCCCCCCGGGGCAAAAGGGCCAGGCGAAAAAAGTCTAAAAACCAGAAAGGCAGGACAGGCCACGGAGTCAAGGGAGCCTTGTTAAGCTGATGGGCGGGATGTCAATGGCCAACAGCCAATCTTCACAAGTGTATCCTCTTTCCCAAACCATGTAAAACACAGAACCACAGAGCATAGGGCACTTCCACACATGGGCGTTGACTTTGGGAAAATCAAAAAATCAACCAGACACAGGGACCCCAAAGTTGAGGGCTGCTGTCTTGACAAGAACCTCCACTCCGGTACACGTTTCATATCCCAGGAAAGAGCCAAGTGGACAAAGACGAGTGGACAAGTGGACAAAGACAAGTGGACAAGTGGACAAGTGGTGCTACGTAGGTCCAATGGAGTGTCACTCAGCCATGAAATCCACGTCATGAGGCTGGTAGCAGCATCCTGAGTGGATTTAGGTACGATCATCCTTATTGAAATAAGTCCCACAAAAAAAGAAACTTATGATATCACTTATCGAGGGAATGTAAAAATCGCTCCCCATGCACGGAATCCCCAAACAGAACAGAGTCACGCTTTTAGAAAACACACTTATGCCTGCTTCAGGGGAAAGGTGAGGTGGGGTGACGCATAAAACTCGAGTTTGAAATGAGCACACATACCCTTCCGAAAACCGAATATGGAATGGACACGACCTACTCCTTGCTCAATCAACTGGACTCACCAGACCCTGTTCATCGCACAAGTATCTATCCGACTAGTAAGCATCTTAAAAGCTAAGTCTTGATATCTCTGTGTAAGTGCATCAAGTGTGTGTAAAGCGGCCTAAAACCAGCAGGGAAAATCAGCTCAGACCCATTCTGAGGATACATTTCCAACATAAAGAAGAAACAAGCAGGGCAAAACAGAGAGAACTTCTTCCAAAATGCGTTCAGGGACTGGCATGCAACCAGGATTGACCACATCTACAGCCCCAGCGGCAGAAGACATAAGGCTGGACACTCTTGGGGCTGAGACGATTGGTGAGGTTGGGAAAGCAAATGCAGACCCTTGAAAGGAATCCTGCGTGCTCCCCATTCCATGGGTCCCAACTCTCCAGGTTCAACGCAATCTTCCGACAGCGAAAGCACTCATTGGAAACCCAGCGGATGCTACACCGTGGGATCGGGAAAGCTTTCTGAAACTCACCTCAGTTTTCATCTCCTGGTGCTCGTGTTCTCCATTCAGGCCCCCTTACTAACAATCTCCCCACTTGGAGACTCGGCGCCTTTCCATGCCTCTTTCGTACCGTCTGCAATTTGTCCGCAGGATGAACTGCAAGAGGGGGAACCAATGAGAGACTCGCTGGAGGTGTTTGGTCGGGCACATGTCACTCTCATTTCCCATCACGAAGAAGAATTCACCAGCGGTTCAGCCTGCCACCCCGGATCGACAATAGGGCGTGAAGCCATCCAGCCGTGTTGCGTCCCACTCACAAAAAAGCGACTTGGGAAATGGAGCTCAGGGGCACTGCACTTCCCAAACCTGCAGAGTTCTAAACGATAACTATCGCCCCAAAATATATTGAGGTCAGGCTACGAAGAGGCGCTGAACGCAAGGCAGAACTGCAGGAAACGGATGTCAACGGCTACATCGGAATGGCCCCGATAGCACATGAAAAGCGCCAGAACGTGGACAATGATGCGGTTGGCCAAAAAGGGCGTATGCGTTTTTTCCTGAATATATTCAGGAAAAAACGCATACGCCCTTTTTGGCCAACCAAGCAACCTGGGAGAGCAAATCAGCACTACAAAGAAATCTCTCGCCCCCCCCGGGGCAAAAGGGCCAGGCGAAAAAAGTCTAAAAACCAGAAAGGCAGGACAGGCCACGGAGTCAAGGGAGCCTTGTTAAGCTGATGGGCGGGATGTCAATGGCCAACAGCCAATCTTCACAAGTGTATCCTCTTTCCCAAACCATGTAAAACACAGAACCACAGAGCATAGGGCACTTCCACACATGGGCGTTGACCTTGGGAAAATCAAAAAATCAACCAGACACAGGGACCCCAAAGTTGAGGGCTGCTGTCTTGACAAGAACCTCCACTCCGGTACACGTTTCATATCCCAGGAAAGAGCCAAGTGGACAAAGACGAGTGGACAAGTGGACAAAGACAAGTGGACAAGTGGACAAGTGGTGCTACGTAGGTCCAATGGAGTGTCACTCAGCCATGAAATCCACGTCATGAGGCTGGTAGCAGCATCCTGAGTGGATTTAGGTACGATCATCCTCAGTGAAATAAGTCCCACAAAAAAAGAAACTTATGATATCACTTATCGAGGGAATGTAAAAATCGCTCCCCATGCACGGAATCCCCAAACAGAACAGAGTCACGCTTTTAGAAAACACACTTATGCCTGCTTCAGGGGAAAGGTGAGGTGGGGTGACGCATAAAACTCGAGTTTGAAATGAGCACAGATACCCTTCCGAAAACCGAATATGGAATGGACACGACCTACTCCTTGCTCAATCAACTGGACTCACCAGACCCTGTTCATCGCACAAGTATCTATCCGACTAGTAAGCATCTTAAAAGCTAAGTCTTGATATCTCTGTGTAAGTGCATCAAGTGTGTGTAAAGCGGCCTAAAACCAGCAGGGAAAATCAGCTCAGACCCATTCTGAGGATACATTTCCAACATAAAGAAGAAACAAGCAGGGCAAAACAGAGAGAACTTCTTCCAAAATGCGTTCAGGGACTGGCATGCAACCAGGATTGACCACATCTACAGCCCCAGCGGCAGAAGACATAAGGCTGGACACTCTTGGGGCTGAGACGATTGGTGAGGTTGGGAAAGCAAATGCAGACCCTTGAAAGGAATCCTGCGTGCTCCCCATTCCATGGGTCCCAACTCTCCAGGTTCAACGCAATCTTCCGACAGCGAAAGCACTCATTGGAAACCCAGCGGATGCTACACCGTGGGATCGGGAAAGCTTTCTGAAACTCACCTCAGTTTTCATCTCCTGGTGCTCGTGTTCTCCATTCAGGCCCCCTTACTAACAATCTCCCCACTTGGAGACTCGGCGCCTTTCCATGCCTCTTTCGTACCGTCTGCAATTTGTCCGCAGGATGAACTGCAAGAGGGAGAACCAATGAGAGACTCGCTGGAGGTGTTTGGTCGGGCACATGTCACTCTCATTTCCCATCACGAAGAAGAATTCACCAGCGGTTCAGCCTGCCACCCCGGATCGACAATAGGGCGTGAAGCCATCCAGCCGTGGTGCGTCCCACTCACAAAAAAGCGACTTGGGAAATGGAGCTCAGGGGCACTGCACTTCCCAAACCTGCAGAGTTCTAAACGATAACTATCGCCCCAAAATATATTGAGGTCAGGCTACGAAGAGGCGCTGAACGCAAGGCAGAACTGCAGGAAACGGATGTCAACGGCTACATCGGAATGGCCCCGATAGCACATGAAAAGCGCCAGAACGTGGACAATGATGCGGTTGGCCAAAAAGGACGTATGCGTTTTTTCCTGAATATATTCAGGAAAAAACGCATACGCCCTTTTTGGCCAACCAAGCAACCTGGGAGAGCAAATCAGCACTACAAAGAAATCTCTCGCCCCCCCCCCCGGGGCAAAAGGGCCAGGCGAAAAAAGTCTAAAAACCAGAAAGGCAGGACAGGCCACGGAGTCAAGGGAGCCTTGTTAAGCTGATGGGCGGGATGTCAATGGCCAACAGCCAATCTTCACAAGTGTATCCTCTTTCCCAAACCATGTAAAACACAGAACCACAGAGCATAGGGCACTTCCACACATGGGCGTTGACCTTGGGAAAATCAAAAAATCAACCAGACACAGGGACCCCAAAGTTGAGGGCTGCTGTCTTGACAAGAACCTCCACTCCGGTACACGTTTCATATCCCAGGAAAGAGCCAAGTGGACAAAGACGAGTGGACAAGTGGACAAAGACAAGTGGACAAGTGGACAAGTGGTGCTACGTAGGTCCAATGGAGTGTCACTCAGCCATGAAATCCACGTCATGAGGCTGGTAGCAGCATCCTGAGTGGATTTAGGTACGATCATCCTCAGTGAAATAAGTCCCACAAAAAAAGAAACTTATGATATCACTTATCGAGGGAATGTAAAAATCGCTCCCCATGCACGGAATCCCCAAACAGAACAGAGTCACGCTTTTAGAAAACACACTTATGCCTGCTTCAGGGGAAAGGTGAGGTGGGGTGACGCATAAAACTCGAGTTTGAAATGAGCACACATACCCTTCCGAAAACCGAATATGGAATGGACACGACCTACTCCTTGCTCAATCAACTGGACTCACCAGACCCTGTTCATCGCACAAGTATCTATCCGACTAGTAAGCATCTTAAAAGCTAAGTCTTGATATCTCTGTGTAAGTGCATCAAGTGTGTGTAAAGCGGCCTAAAACCAGCAGGGAAAATCAGCTCAGACCCATTCTGAGGATACATTTCCAACATAAAGAAGAAACAAGCAGGGCAAAACAGAGAGAACTTCTTCCAAAATGCGTTCAGGGACTGGCATGCAACCAGGATTGACCACATCTACAGCCCCAGCGGCAGAAGACATAAGGCTGGACACTCTTGGGGCTGAGACGATTGGTGAGGTTGGGAAAGCAAATGCAGACCCTTGAAAGGAATCCTGCGTGCTCCCCATTCCATGGGTCCCAACTCTCCAGGTTCAACGCAATCTTCCGACAGCGAAAGCACTCATTGGAAACCCAGCGGATGCTACACCGTGGGATCGGGAAAGCTTTCTGAAACTCACCTCAGTTTTCATCTCCTGGTGCTCGTGTTCTCCATTCAGGCCCCCTTACTAACAATCTCCCCACTTGGAGACTCGGCGCCTTTCCATGCCTCTTTCGTACCGTCTGCAATTTGTCCGCAGGATGAACTGCAAGAGGGGGAACCAATGAGAGACTCGCTGGAGGTGTTTGGTCGGGCACATGTCACTCTCATTTCCCATCACGAAGAAGAATTCACCAGCGGTTCAGCCTGCCACCCCGGATCGACAATAGGGCGTGAAGCCATCCAGCCGTGGTGCGTCCCACTCACAAAAAAGCGACTTGGGAAATGGAGCTCAGGGGCACTGCACTTCCCAAACCTGCAGAGTTCTAAACGATAACTATCGCCCCAAAATATATTGAGGTCAGGCTACGAAGAGGCGCTGAACGCAAGGCAGAACTGCAGGAAACGGATGTCAACGGGTACATCGGAATGGCCCCGATAGCACATGAAAAGCGCCAGAACGTGGACAATGATGCGGTTGGCCAAAAAGGGCGGATGCGTTTTTTCCTGAATATATTCAGGAAAAAACGCATCCGCCCTTTTTGGCCAACCAAGCAACCTGGGAGAGCAAATCAGCACTACAAAGAAATCTCTCGCCCCCCCCGGGGCAAAAGGGCCAGGCGAAAAAAGTCTAAAAACCAGAAAGGCAGGACAGGCCACGGAGTCAAGGGAGCCTTGTTAAGCTGATGGGCAGGATGTCAATGGCCAACAGCCAATCTTCACAAGTGTATCCTCTTTCCCAAACCATGTAAAACACAGAACCACAGAGCATAGGGCACTTCCACACATGGGCGTTGACCTTGGGAAAATGAAAAAATCAACCAGACACAGGGACCCCAAAGTTGCGGGCTGCTGTCTTGACAAGAACCTCCACTCCGGTACACGTTTCATATCCCAGGAAAGAGCCAAGTGGACAAAGACGAGTGGACAAGTGGACAAAGACAAGTGGACAAGTGGACAAGTGGTGCTACGTAGGTCCAATGGAGTGTCACTCAGCCATGAAATCCACGTCATGAGGCTGGTAGCAGCATCCTGAGTGGATTTAGGTACGATCATCCTCAGTGAAATAAGTCCCACAAAAAAAGAAACTTATGATATCACTTATCGAGGGAATGTAAAAATCGCTCCCCATGCACGGAATCCCCAAACAGAACAGAGTCACGCTTTTAGAAAACACACTTATGCCTGCTTCAGGGGAAAGGTGAGGTGGGGTGACGCATAAAACTCGAGTTTGAAATGAGCACACATACCCTTCCGAAAACCGAATATGGAATGGACACGACCTACTCCTTGCTCAATCAACTGGACTCACCAGACCCTGTTCATCGCACAAGTATCTATCCGACTAGTAAGCATCTTAAAAGCTAAGTCTTGATATCTCTGTGTAAGTGCATCAAGTGTGTGTAAAGCGGCCTAAAACCAGCAGGGAAAATCAGCTCAGACCCATTCTGAGGATACATTTCCAACATAAAGAAGAAACAAGCAGGGCAAAACAGAGAGAACTTCTTCCAAAATGCGTTCAGGGACTGGCATGCAACCAGGATTGACCACATCTACAGCCCCAGCGGCAGAAGACATAAGGCTGGACACTCTTGGGGCTGAGACGATTGGTGAGGTTGGGAAAGCAAATGCAGACCCTTGAAAGGAATCCTGCGTGCTCCCCATTCCATGGGTCCCAACTCTCCAGGTTCAACGCAATCTTCCGACAGCGAAAGCACTCATTGGAAACCCAGCGGATGCTACACCGTGGGATCGGGAAAGCTTTCTGAAACTCACCTCAGTTTTCATCTCCTGGTGCTCGTGTTCTCCATTCAGGCCCCCTTACTAACAATCTCCCCACTTGGAGACTCGGCGCCTTTCCATGCCTCTTTCGTACCGTCTGCAATTTGTCCGCAGGATGAACTGCAAGAGGGGGAACCAATGAGAGACTCGCTGGAGGTGTTTGGTCGGGCACATGTCACTCTCATTTCCCATCACGAAGAAGAATTCACCAGCGGTTCAGCCTGCCACCCCGGATCGACAATAGGGCGTGAAGCCATCCAGCCGTGTTGCGTCCCACTCACAAAAAAGCGACTTGGGAAATGGAGCTCAGGGGCACTGCACTTCCCAAACCTGCAGAGTTCTAAACGATAACTATCGCCCCAAAATATATTGAGGTCAGGCTACGAAGAGGCGCTGAACGCAAGGCAGAACTGCAGGAAACGGATGTCAACGGCTACATCGGAATGGCCCCGATAGCACATGAAAAGCGCCAGAACGTGGACAATGATGCGGTTGGCCAAAAAGGGCGTATGCGTTTTTTCCTGAATATATTCAGGAAAAAACGCATACGCCCTTTTTGGCCAACCAAGCAACCTGGGAGAACAAATCAGCACTACAAAGAAATCTCTCGCCCCCCCCCGGGGCAAAAGGGCCAGGCGAAAAAAGTCTAAAAACCAGAAAGGCAGGACAGGCCACGGAGTCAAGGGAGCCTTGTTAAGCTGATGGGCGGGATGTCAATGGCCAACAGCCAATCTTCACAAGTGTATCCTCTTTCCCAAACCATGTAAAACACAGAACCACAGAGCATAGGGCACTTCCACACATGGGCGTTGACCTTGGGAAAATCAAAAAATCAACCAGACACAGGGACCCCAAAGTTGAGGGCTGCTGTCTTGACAAGAACCTCCACTCCGGTACACGTTTCATATCCCAGGAAAGAGCCAAGTGGACAAAGACGAGTGGACAAGTGGACAAAGACAAGTGGACAAGTGGACAAGTGGTGCTACGTAGGTCCAATGGAGTGTCACTCAGCCATGAAATCCACGTCATGAGGCTGGTAGCAGCATCCTGAGTGGATTTAGGTACGATCATCCTCAGTGAAATAAGTCCCACAAAAAAAGAAACTTATGATATCACTTATCGAGGGAATGTAAAAATCGCTCCCCATGCACTGAATCCCCAAACAGAACAGAATCACGCTTTTAGAAAACACACTTATGCCTGCTTCAGGGGAAAGGTGAGGTGGGGTGACGCATAAAACTCGAGTTTGAAATGAGCACAGATACCCTTCCGAAAACCGAATATGGAATGGACACGACTTACTCCTTGCTCAATCAACTGGACTCACCAGACCCTGTTCATCGCACAAGTATCTATCCGACTAGTAAGCATCTTAAAAGCTAAGTCTTGATATCTCTGTGTAAGTGCATCAAGTGTGTGTAAAACGGCCTAAAACCAGCAGGGAAAATCAGCTCAGACCCATTCTGAGGATACATTTCCAACATAAAGAAGAAACAAGCAGGGCAAAACAGAGAGAACTTCTTCCAAAATGCGTTCAGGGACTGGCATGCAACCAGGATTGACCACATCTACAGCCCCAGCGGCAGAAGACATAAGGCTGGACACTCTTGGGGCTGAGACGATTGGTGAGGTTGGGAAAGCAAATGCAGACCCTTGAAAGGAATCCTGCGTGCTCCCCATTCCATGGGTCCCAACTCTCCAGGTTCAACGCAATCTTCCGACAGCGAAAGCACTCATTGGAAACCCAGCGGATGCTACACCGTGGGATCGGGAAAGCTTTCTGAAACTCACCTCAGTTTTCATCTCCTGGTGCTCGTGTTCTCCATTCAGGCCCCCTTACTAACAATCTCCCCACTTGGAGACTCGGCGCCTTTCCATGCCTCTTTCGTACCGTCTGCAATTTGTCCGCAGGATGAACTGCAAGAGGGGGAACCAATGAGAGACTCGCTGGAGGTGTTTGGTCGGGCACATGTCACTCTCATTTCCCATCACGAAGAAGAATTCACCAGCGGTTCAGCCTGCCACCCCGGATCGACAATAGGGCGTGAAGCCATCCAGCCGTGTTGCGTCCCACTCACAAAAAAGCGACTTGGGAAATGGAGCTCAGGGGCACTGCACTTCCCAAACCTGCAGAGTTCTAAACGATAACTATCGCCCCAAAATATATTGAGGTCAGGCTACGAAGAGGCGCTGAACGCAAGGCAGAACTGCAGGAAACGGATGTCAACGGCTACATCGGAATGGCCCCGATAGCACATGAAAAGCGCCAGAACGTGGACAATGATGCGGTTGGCCAAAAAGGGCGTATGCGTTTTTTCCTGAATATATTCAGGAAAAAACGCATACGCCCTTTTTGGCCAACCAAGCAACCTGGGAGAGCAAATCAGCACTACAAAGAAATCTCTCGCCCCCCCCCCGGGGCAAAAGGGTCAGGCGAAAAAAGTCTAAAAACCAGAAAGGCAGGACAGGCCACGGAGTCAAGGGAGCCTTGTTAAGCTGATGGGCGGGATGTCAATGGCCAACAGCCAATCTTCACAAGTGTATCCTCTTTCCCAAACCATGTAAAACACAGAACCACAGAGCATAGGGCACTTCCACACATGGGCGTTGACCTTGGGAAAATCAAAAAATCAACCAGACACAGGGACCCCAAAGTTGAGGGCTGCTGTCTTGACAAGAACCTCCACTCCGGTACACGTTTCATATCCCAGGAAAGAGCCAAGTGGACAAAGACGAGTGGACAAGTGGACAAAGACAAGTGGACAAGTGGACAAGTGGTGCTACGTAGGTCCAATGGAGTGTCACTCAGCCATGAAATCCACGTCATGAGGCTGGTAGCAGCATCCTGAGTGGATTTAGGTACGATCATCCTCAGTGAAATAAGTCCCACAAAAAAAGAAACTTATGATATCACTTATCGAGGGAATGTAAAAATCGCTCCCCATGCACGGAATCCCCAAACAGAACAGAGTCACGCTTTTAGAAAACACACTTATGCCTGCTTCAGGGGAAAGGTGAGGTGGGGTGACGCATAAAACTCGAGTTTGAAATGAGCACAGATACCCTTCCGAAAACCGAATATGGAATGGACACGACCTACTCCTTGCTCAATCAACTGGACTCACCAGACCCTGTTCATCGCACAAGTATCTATCCGACTAGTAAGCATCTTAAAAGCTAAGTCTTGATATCTCTGTGTAAGTGCATCAAGTGTGTGTAAAGCGGCCTAAAACCAGCAGGGAAAATCAGCTCAGACCCATTCTGAGGATACATTTCCAACATAAAGAAGAAACAAGCAGGGCAAAACAGAGAGAACTTCTTCCAAAATGCGTTCAGGGACTGGCATGCAACCAGGATTGACCACATCTACAGCCCCAGCGGCAGAAGTCATAAGGCTGGACACTCTTGGGGCTGAGACGATTGGTGAGGTTGGGAAAGCAAATGCAGACCCTTGAAAGGAATCCTGCGTGCTCCCCATTCCATGGGTCCCAACTCTCCAGGTTCAACGCAATCTTCCGACAGCGAAAGCACTCATTGGAAACCCAGCGGATGCTACACCGTGGGATCGGGAAAGCTTTCTGAAACTCACCTCAGTTTTCATCTCCTGGTGCTCGTGTTCTCCATTCAGGCCCCCTTACTAACAATCTCCCCACTTGGAGACTCGGCGCCTTTCCATGCCTCTTTCGTACCGTCTGCAATTTGTCCACAGGATGAACTGCAAGAGGGGGAACCAATGAGAGACTCGCTGGAGGTGTTTGGTCGGGCACATGTCACTCTCATTTCCCATCACGAAGAAGAATTCACCAGCGGTTCAGCCTGCCACCCCGGATCGACAATAGGGCGTGAAGCCATCCAGCCGTGTTGCGTCCCACTCACAAAAAAGCGACTTGGGAAATGGAGCTCAGGGGCACTGCACTTCCCAAACCTGCAGAGTTCTAAACGATAACTATCGCCCCAAAATATATTGAGGTCAGGCTACGAAGAGGCGCTGAACGCAAGGCAGAACTGCAGGAAACGGATGTCAACGGCTACATCGGAATGGCCCCGATAGCACATGAAAAGCGCCAGAACGTGGACAATGATGCGGTTGGCCAAAAAGGGCGTATGCGTTTTTTCCTGAATATATTCAGGAAAAAACGCATACGCCCTTTTTGGCCAACCAAGCAACCTGGGAGAGCAAATCAGCACTACAAAGAAATCTCTCGCCCCCCCCCCGGGGCAAAAGGGTCAGGCGAAAAAAGTCTAAAAACCAGAAAGGCAGGACAGGCCACGGAGTCAAGGGAGCCTTGTTAAGCTGATGGGCGGGATGTCAATGGCCAACAGCCAATCTTCACAAGTGTATCCTCTTTCCCAAACCATGTAAAACACAGAACCACAGAGCATAGGGCACTTCCACACATGGGCGTTGACCTTGGGAAAATCAAAAAATCAACCAGACACAGGGACCCCAAAGTTGAGGGCTGCTGTTTTGACAAGAACCACCACTCCGGTACACGTTTCATATCCCAGGAAAGAGCCAAGTGGACAAAGACGAGTGGACAAGTGGACAAAGACAAGTGGACAAGTGGACAAGTGGTGCTACGTAGGTCCAATGGAGTGTCACTCAGCCATGAAATCCACGTCATGAGGCTGGTAGCAGCATCCTGAGTGGATTTAGGTACGATCATCCTCAGTGAAATAAGTCCCACAAAAAAAGAAACTTATGATATCACTTATCGAGGGAATGTAAAAATCGCTCCCCATGCACTGAATCCCCAAACAGAACAGAATCACGCTTTTAGAAAACACACTTATGCCTGCTTCAGGGGAAAGGTGAGGTGGGGTGACGCATAAAACTCGAGTTTGAAATGAGCACAGATACCCTTCCGAAAACCGAATATGGAATGGACACGACCTACTCCTTGCTCAATCAACTGGACTCACCAGACCCTGTTCATCGCACAAGTATCTATCCGACTAGTAAGCATCTTAAAAGCTAAGTCTTGATATCTCTGTGTAAGTGCATCAAGTGTGTGTAAAGCGGCCTAAAACCAGCAGGGAAAATCAGCTCAGACCCATTCTGAGGATACATTTCCAACATAAAGAAGAAACAAGCAGGGCAAAACAGAGAGAACTTCTTCCAAAATGCGTTCAGGGACTGGCATGCAACCAGGATTGACCACATCTACAGCCCCAGCGGCAGAAGTCATAAGGCTGGACACTCTTGGGGCTGAGACGATTGGTGAGGTTGGGAAAGCAAATGCAGACCCTTGAAAGGAATCCTGCGTGCTCCCCATTCCATGGGTCCCAACTCTCCAGGTTCAACGCAATCTTCCGTCAGCGAAAGCACTCATTGGAAACCCAGCGGATGCTACACCGTGGGATCGGGAAAGCTTTCTGAAACTCACCTCAGTTTTCATCTCCTGGTGCTCGTGTTCTCCATTCAGGCCCCCTTACTAACAATCTCCCCACTTGGAGACTCGGCGCCTTTCCATGCCTCTTTCGTACCGTCTGCAATTTGTCCGCAGGATGAACTGCAAGAGGGGGAACCAATGAGAGACTCGCTGGAGGTGTTTGGTCGGGCACATGTCACTCTCATTTCCCATCACGAAGAAGAATTCACCAGTGGTTCAGCCTGCCACCCCGGATCGACAATAGGGCGTGAAGCCATCCAGCCGTGTTGCGTCCCACTCACAAAAAAGCGACTTGGGAAATGGAGCTCAGGGGCACTGCACTTCCCAAACCTGCAGAGTTCTAAACGATAACTATCGCCCCAAAATATATTGAGGTCAGGCTACGAAGAGGCGCTGAACGCAAGGCAGAACTGCAGGAAACGGATGTCAACGGCTACATCGGAATGGCCCCGATAGCACATGAAAAGCGCCAGAACGTGGACAATGATGCGGTTGGCCAAAAAGGGCGTATGCGTTTTTTCCTGAATATATTCAGGAAAAAACGCATACGCCCTTTTTGGCCAACCAAGCAACCTGGGAGAGCAAATCAGCACTACAAAGAAATCTCTCGCCCCCCCGCGGGGGCAAAAGGGCCAGGCGAAAAAAGTCTAAAAACCAGAAAGGCAGGACAGCCCACGGAGTCAAGGGAGCCTTGTTAAGCTGATGGGCGGGATGTCAATGGCCAACAGCCAATCTTCACAAGTGTATCCTCTTTCCCAAACCATGTAACACACAGAACCACAGAGCATAGGGCACTTCCACACATGGGCGTTGACCTTGGGAAAATCAAAAAATCAACCAGACACAGGGACCCCAAAGTTGAGGGCTGCTGTCTTGACAAGAACCTCCACTCCGGTACACGTTTCATATCCCAGGAAAGAGCCAAGTGGACAAAGACGAGTGGACAAGTGGACAAAGACAAGTGGACAAGTGGACAAGTGGTGCTACGTAGGTCCAATGGAGTGTCACTCAGCCATGAAATCCACGTCATGAGGCTGGTAGCAGCATCCTGAGTGGATTTAGGTACGATCATCCTCAGTGAAATAAGTCCCACAAAAAAAGAAACTTATGATATCACTTATCGAGGGAATGTAAAAATCGCTCCCCATGCACGGAATCCCCAAACAGAACAGAGTCACGCTTTTAGAAAACACACTTATGCCTGCTTCAGGGGAAAGGTGAGGTGGGGTGACGCATAAAACTCGAGTTTGAAATGAGCACAGATACCCTTCCGAAAACCGAATATGGAATGGACACGACCTACTCCTTGCTCAATCAACTGGACTCACCAGACCCTGTTCATCGCACAAGTATCTATCCGACTAGTAAGCATCTTAAAAGCTAAGTCTTGATATCTCTGTGTAAGTGCATCAAGTGTGTGTAAAGCGGCCTAAAACCAGCAGGGAAAATCAGCTCAGACCCATTCTGAGGATACATTTCCAACATAAAGAAGAAACAAGCAGGGCAAAACAGAGAGAACTTCTTCCAAAATGCGTTCAGGGACTGGCATGCAACCAGGATTGACCACATCTACAGCCCCAGCGGCAGAAGACATAAGGCTGGACACTCTTGGGGCTGAGACGATTGGTGAGGTTGGGAAAGCAAATGCAGACCCTTGAAAGGAATCCTGCGTGCTCCCCATTCCATGGGTCCCAACTCTCCAGGTTCAACGCAATCTTCCGACAGCGAAAGCACTCATTGGAAACCCAGCGGATGCTACACCGTGGGATCGGGAAAGCTTTCTGAAACTCACCTCAGTTTTCATCTCCTGGTGCTCGTGTTCTCCATTCAGGCCCCCTTACTAACAATCTCCCCACTTGGAGACTCGGCGCCTTTCCATGCCTCTTTCGTACCGTCTGCAATTTGTCCGCAGGATGAACTGCAAGAGGGGGAACCAATGAGAGACTCGCTGGAGGTGTTTGGTCGGGCACATGTCACTCTCATTTCCCATCACGAAGAAGAATTCACCAGCGGTTCAGCCTGCCACCCCGGATCGACAATAGGGCGTGAAGCCATCCAGCCGTGTTGCGTCCCACTCACAAAAAAGCGACTTGGGAAATGGACCTCAGGGGCACTGCACTTCCCAAACCTGCAGAGTTCTAAACGATAACTATCGCCCCAAAATATATTGAGGTCAGGCTACGAAGAGGCGCTGAACGCAAGGCAGAACTGCAGGAAACGGATGTCAACGGCTACATCGGAATGGCCCCGATAGCACATGAAAAGCGCCAGAACGTGGACAATGATGCGGTTGGCCAAAAAGGGCGTATGCGTTTTTTCCTGAATATATTCAGGAAAAAACGCATACGCCCTTTTTGGCCAACCAAGCAACCTGGGAGAGCAAATCAGCACTACAAAGAAATCTCTCGCCCCCCCCGGGGCAAAAGGGCCAGGCGAAAAAAGTCTAAAAACCAGAAAGGCAGGACAGGCCACGGAGTCAAGGGAGCCTTGTTAAGCTGATGGGCGGGATGTCAATGGCCAACAGCCAATCTTCACAAGTGTATCCTCTTTCCCAAACCATGTAAAACACAGAACCACAGAGCATAGGGCACTTCCACACATGGGCGTTGACCTTGGGAAAATCAAAAAATCAACCAGACACAGGGACCCCAAAGTTGAGGGCTGCTGTCTTGACAAGAACCTCCACTCCGGTACACGTTTCATATCCCAGGAAAGAGCCAAGTGGACAAAGACGAGTGGACAAGTGGACAAAGACAAGTGGACAAGTGGACAAGTGGTGCTACGTAGGTCCAATGGAGTGTCACTCAGCCATGAAATCCACGTCATGAGGCTGGTAGCAGCATCCTGAGTGGATTTAGGTACGATCATCCTCAGTGAAATAAGTCCCACAAAAAAACAAACTTATGATATCACTTATCGAGGGAATGTAAAAATCGCTCCCCATGCACGGAATCCCCAAACAGAACAGAGTCACGCTTTTAGAAAACACACTTATGCCTGCTTCAGGGGAAAGGTGAGGTGGGGTGACGCATAAAACTCGAGTTTGAAATGAGCACAGATACCCTTCCGAAAACCGAATATGGAATGGACACGACCTACTCCTTGCTCAATCAACTGGACTCACCAGACCCTGTTCATCGCACAAGTATCTATCCGACTAGTAAGCATCTTAAAAGCTAAGTCTTGATATCTCTGTGTAAGTGCATCAAGTGTGTGTAAAGCGGCCTAAAACCAGCAGGGAAAATCAGCTCAGACCCATTCTGAGGATACATTTCCAACATAAAGAAGAAACAAGCAGGGCAAAACAGAGAGAACTTCTTCCAAAATGCGTTCAGGGACTGGCATGCAACCAGGATTGACCACATCTACAGCCCCAGCGGCAGAAGACATAAGGCTGGACACTCTTGGGGCTGAGACGATTGGTGAGGTTGGGAAAGCAAATGCAGACCCTTGAAAGGAATCCTGCGTGCTCCCCATTCCATGGCTCCCAACTCTCCAGGTTCAACGCAATCTTCCGACAGCGAAAGCACTCATTGGAAACCCAGCGGATGCTACACCGTGGGATCGGGAAAGCTTTCTGAAACTCACCTCAGTTTTCATCTCCTGGTGCTCGTGTTCTCCATTCAGGCCCCCTTACTAACAATCTCCCCACTTGGAGACTCGGCGCCTTTCCATGCCTCTTTCGTACCGTCTGCAATTTGTCCGCAGGATGAACTGCAAGAGGGAGAACCAATGAGAGACTCGCTGGAGGTGTTTGGTCGGGCACATGTCACTCTCATTTCCCATCACGAAGAAGAATTCACCAGCGGTTCAGCCTGCCACCCCGGATCGACAATAGGGCGTGAAGCCATCCAGCCGTGGTGCGTCCCACTCACAAAAAAGCGACTTGGGAAATGGAGCTCAGGGGCACTGCACTTCCCAAACCTGCAGAGTTCTAAACGATAACTATCGCCCCAAAATATATTGAGGTCAGGCTACGAAGAGGCGCTGAACGCAAGGCAGAACTGCAGGAAACGGATGTCAACGGCTACATCGGAATGGCCCCGATAGCACATGAAAAGCGCCAGAACGTGGACAATGATGCGGTTGGCCAAAAAGGGCGTATGCGTTTTTTCCTGAATATATTCAGGAAAAAACGCATACGCCCTTTTTGGCCAACCAAGCAACCTGGGAGAGCAAATCAGCACTACAAAGAAATCTCTCGCCCCCCCCGGGGCAAAAGGGCCAGGCGAAAAAAGTCTAAAAACCAGAAAGGCAGGACAGGCCACGGAGTCAAGGGAGCCTTGTTAAGCTGATGGGCGGGATGTCAATGGCCAACAGCCAATCTTCACAAGTGTATCCTCTTTCCCAAACCATGTAAAACACAGAACCACAGAGCATAGGGCACTTCCACACATGGGCGTTGACCTTGGGAAAATCAAAAAATCAACCAGACACAGGGACCCCAAAGTTGAGGGCTGCTGTCTTGACAAGAACCTCCACTCCGGTACACGTTTCATATCCCAGGAAAGAGCCAAGTGGACAAAGACGAGTGGACAAGTGGACAAAGACAAGTGGACAAGTGGACAAGTGGTGCTACGTAGGTCCAATGGAGTGTCACTCAGCCATGAAATCCACGTCATGAGGCTGGTAGCAGCATCCTGAGTGGATTTAGGTACGATCATCCTCAGTGAAATAAGTCCCACAAAAAAACAAACTTATGATATCACTTATCGAGGGAATGTAAAAATCGCTCCCCATGCACGGAATCCCCAAACAGAACAGAGTCACGCTTTTAGAAAACACACTTATGCCTGCTTCAGGGGAAAGGTGAGGTGGGGTGACGCATAAAACTCGAGTTTGAAATGAGCACAGATACCCTTCCGAAAACCGAATATGGAATGGACACGACCTACTCCTTGCTCAATCAACTGGACTCACCAGACCCTGTTCATCGCACAAGTATCTATCCGACTAGTAAGCATCTTAAAAGCTAAGTCTTGATATCTCTGTGTAAGTGCATCAAGTGTGTGTAAAGCGGCCTAAAACCAGCAGGGAAAATCAGCTCAGACCCATTCTGAGGATACATTTCCAACATAAAGAAGAAACAAGCAGGGCAAAACAGAGAGAACTTCTTCCAAAATGCGTTCAGGGACTGGCATGCAACCAGGATTGACCACATCTACAGCCCCAGCGGCAGAAGACATAAGGCTGGACACTCTTGGGGCTGAGACGATTGGTGAGGTTGGGAAAGCAAATGCAGACCCTTGAAAGGAATCCTGCGTGCTCCCCATTCCATGGCTCCCAACTCTCCAGGTTCAACGCAATCTTCCGACAGCGAAAGCACTCATTGGAAACCCAGCGGATGCTACACCGTGGGATCGGGAAAGCTTTCTGAAACTCACCTCAGTTTTCATCTCCTGGTGCTCGTGTTCTCCATTCAGGCCCCCTTACTAACAATCTCCCCACTTGGAGACTCGGCGCCTTTCCATGCCTCTTTCGTACCGTCTGCAATTTGTCCGCAGGATGAACTGCAAGAGGGAGAACCAATGAGAGACTCGCTGGAGGTGTTTGGTCGGGCACATGTCACTCTCATTTCCCATCACGAAGAAGAATTCACCAGCGGTTCAGCCTGCCACCCCGGATCGACAATAGGGCGTGAAGCCATCCAGCCGTGGTGCGTCCCACTCACAAAAAAGCGACTTGGGAAATGGAGCTCAGGGGCACTGCACTTCCCAAACCTGCAGAGTTCTAAACGATAACTATCGCCCCAAAATATATTGAGGTCAGGCTACGAAGAGGCGCTGAACGCAAGGCAGAACTGCAGGAAACGGATGTCAACGGCTACATCGGAATGGCCCCGATAGCACATGAAAAGCGCCAGAACGTGGACAATGATGCGGTTGGCCAAAAAGGGCGTATGCGTTTTTTCCTGAATATATTCAGGAAAAAACGCATACGCCCTTTTTGGCCAACCAAGCAACCTGGGAGAGCAAATCAGCACTACAAAGAAATCTCTCGCCCCCCCCCGGGGCAAAAGGGCCAGGCGAAAAAAGTCTAAAAACCAGAAAGGCAGGACAGGCCACGGAGTCAAGGGAGCCTTGTTAAGCTGATGGGCGGGATGTCAATGGCCAACAGCCAATCTTCACAAGTGTATCCTCTTTCCCAAACCATGTAAAACACAGAACCACAGAGCATAGGGCACTTCCACACATGGGCGTTGATCTTGGGAAAATCAAAAAATCAACCAGACACAGGGACCCCAAAGTTGAGGGCTGCTGTCTTGACAAGAACCTCCACTCCGGTACACGTTTCATATCCCAGGAAAGAGCCAAGTGGACAAAGACGAGTGGACAAGTGGACAAAGACAAGTGGACAAGTGGACAAGTGGTGCTACGTAGGTCCAATGGAGTGTCACTCAGCCATGAAATCCACGTCATGAGGCTGGTAGCAGCATCCTGAGTGGATTTAGGTACGATCATCCTCAGTGAAATAAGTCCCACAAAAAAAGAAACTTATGATATCACTTATCGAGGGAATGTAAAAATCGCTCCCCATGCACGGAATCCCCAAACAGAACAGAGTCACGCTTTTAGAAAACACACTTATGCCTGCTTCAGGGGAAAGGTGAGGTGGGGTGACGCATAAAACTCGAGTTTGAAATGAGCACACATACCCTTCCGAAAACCGAATATGGAATGGACACGACCTACTCCTTGCTCAATCAACTGGACTCACCAGACCCTGTTCATCGCACAAGTATCTATCCGACTAGTAAGCATCTTAAAAGCTAAGTCTTGATATCTCTGTGTAAGTGCATCAAGTGTGTGTAAAGCGGCCTAAAACCAGCAGGGAAAATCAGCTCAGACCCATTCTGAGGATACATTTCCAACATAAAGAAGAAACAAGCAGGGCAAAACAGAGAGAACTTCTTCCAAAATGCGTTCAGGGACTGGCATGCAACCAGGATTGACCACATCTACAGCCCCAGCGGCAGAAGACATAAGGCTGGACACTCTTGGGGCTGAGACGATTGGTGAGGTTGGGAAAGCAAATGCAGACCCTTGAAAGGAATCCTGCGTGCTCCCCATTCCATGGGTCCCAACTCTCCAGGTTCAACGCAATCTTCCGACAGCGAAAGCACTCATTGGAAACCCAGCGGATGCTACACCGTGGGATCGGGAAAGCTTTCTGAAACTCACCTCAGTTTTCATCTCCTGGTGCTCGTGTTCTCCATTCAGGCCCCCTTACTAACAATCTCCCCACTTGGAGACTCGGCGCCTTTCCATGCCTCTTTCGTACCGTCTGCAATTTGTCCGCAGGATGAACTGCAAGAGGGGGAACCAATGAGAGACTCGCTGGAGGTGTTTGGTCGGGCACATGTCACTCTCATTTCCCATCACGAAGAAGAATTCACCAGCGGTTCAGCCTGCCACCCCGGATCGACAATAGGGCGTGAAGCCATCCAGCCGTGGTGCGTCCCACTCACAAAAAAGCGACTTGGGAAATGGAGCTCAGGGGCACTGCACTTCCCAAACCTGCAGAGTTCTAAACGATAACTATCGCCCCAAAATATATTGAGGTCAGGCTACGAAGAGGCGCTGAACGCAAGGCAGAACTGCAGGAAACGGATGTCAACGGCTACATCGGAATGGCCCCGATAGCACATGAAAAGCGCCAGAACGTGGACAATGATGCGGTTGGCCAAAAAGGGCGGATGCGTTTTTTCCTGAATATATTCAGGAAAAAACGCATCCGCCCTTTTTGGCCAACCAAGCAACCTGGGAGAGCAAATCAGCACTACAAAGAAATCTCTCGCCCCCCCCGGGGCAAAAGGGCCAGGCGAAAAAAGTCTAAAAACCAGAAAGGCAGGACAGGCCACGGAGTCAAGGGAGCCTTGTTAAGCTGATGGGCAGGATGTCAATGGCCAACAGCCAATCTTCACAAGTGTATCCTCTTTCCCAAACCATGTAAAACACAGAACCACAGAGCATAGGGCACTTCCACACATGGGCGTTGACCTTGGGAAAATCAAAAAATCAACCAGACACAGGGACCCCAAAGTTGAGGGCTGCTGTCTTGACAAGAACCTCCACTCCGGTACACGTTTCATATCCCAGGAAAGAGCCAAGTGGACAAAGACGAGTGGACAAGTGGACAAAGACAAGTGGACAAGTGGTGCTACGTAGGTCCAATGGAGTGTCACTCAGCCATGAAATCCACGTCATGAGGCTGGTAGCAGCATCCTGAGTGGATTTAGGTACGATCATCCTCAGTGAAATAAGTCCCACAAAAAAAGAAACTTATGATATCACTTATCGAGGGAATGTAAAAATCGCTCCCCATGCACGGAATCCCCAAACAGAACAGAGTCACGCTTTTAGAAAACACACTTATGCCTGCTTCAGGGGAAAGGTGAGGTGGGGTGACGCATAAAACTCGAGTTTGAAATGAGCACAGATACCCTTCCGAAAACCGAATATGGAATGGACACGACCTACTCCTTGCTCAATCAACTGGACTCACCAGACCCTGTTCATCGCACAAGTATCTATCCGACTAGTAAGCATCTTAAAAGCTAAGTCTTGATATCTCTGTGTAAGTGCATCAAGTGTGTGTAAAGCGGCCTAAAACCAGCAGGGAAAATCAGCTCAGACCCATTCTGAGGATACATTTCCAACATAAAGAAGAAACAAGCAGGGCAAAACAGAGAGAACTTCTTCCAAAATGCGTTCAGGGACTGGCATGCAACCAGGATTGACCACATCTACAGCCCCAGCGGCAGAAGACATAAGGCTGGACACTCTTGGGGCTGAGACGATTGGTGAGGTTGGGAAAGCAAATGCAGACCCTTGAAAGGAATCCTGCGTGCTCCCCATTCCATGGGTCCCAACTCTCCAGGTTCAACGCAATCTTCCGACAGCGAAAGCACTCATTGGAAACCCAGCGGATGCTACACCGTGGGATCGGGAAAGCTTTCTGAAACTCACCTCAGTTTTCATCTCCTGGTGCTCGTGTTCTCCATTCAGGCCCCCTTACTAACAATCTCCCCACTTGGAGACTCGGCGCCTTTCCATGCCTCTTTCGTACCGTCTGCAATTTGTCCGCAGGATGAACTGCAAGAGGGGGAACCAATGAGAGACTCGCTGGAGGTGTTTGGTCGGGCACATGTCACTCTCATTTCCCATCACGAAGAAGAATTCACCAGCGGTTCAGCCTGCCACCCCGGATCGACAATAGGGCGTGAAGCCATCCAGCCGTGTTGCGTCCCACTCACAAAAAAGCGACTTGGGAAATGGAGCTCAGGGGCACTGCACTTCCCAAACCTGCAGAGTTCTAAACGATAACTATCGCCCCAAAATATATTGAGGTCAGGCTACGAAGAGGCGCTGAACGCAAGGCAGAACTGCAGGAAACGGATGTCAACGGCTACATCGGAATGGCCCCGATAGCACATGAAAAGCGCCAGAACGTGGACAATGATGCGGTTGGCCAAAAAGGGCGTATGCGTTTTTTCCTGAATATATTCAGGAAAAAACGCATACGCCCTTTTTGGCCAACCAAGCAACCTGGGAGAACAAATCAGCACTACAAAGAAATCTCTCGCCCCCCCCCGGGGCAAAAGGGCCAGGCGAAAAAAGTCTAAAAACCAGAAAGGCAGGACAGGCCACGGAGTCAAGGGAGCCTTGTTAAGCTGATGGGCGGGATGTCAATGGCCAACAGCCAATCTTCACAAGTGTATCCTCTTTCCCAAACCATGTAAAACACAGAACCACAGAGCATAGGGCACTTCCACACATGGGCGTTGACCTTGGGAAAATCAAAAAATCAACCAGACACAGGGACCCCAAAGTTGAGGGCTGCTGTCTTGACAAGAACCTCCACTCCGGTACACGTTTCATATCCCAGGAAAGAGCCAAGTGGACAAAGACGAGTGGACAAGTGGACAAAGACAAGTGGACAAGTGGACAAGTGGTGCTACGTAGGTCCAATGGAGTGTCACTCAGCCATGAAATCCACGTCATGAGGCTGGTAGCAGCATCCTGAGTGGATTTAGGTACGATCATCCTCAGTGAAATAAGTCCCACAAAAAAAGAAACTTATGATATCACTTATCGAGGGAATGTAAAAATCGCTCCCCATGCACTGAATCCCCAAACAGAACAGAATCACGCTTTTAGAAAACACACTTATGCCTGCTTCAGGGGAAAGGTGAGGTGGGGTGACGCATAAAACTCGAGTTTGAAATGAGCACAGATACCCTTCCGAAAACCGAATATGGAATGGACACGACTTACTCCTTGCTCAATCAACTGGACTCACCAGACCCTGTTCATCGCACAAGTATCTATCCGACTAGTAAGCATCTTAAAAGCTAAGTCTTGATATCTCTGTGTAAGTGCATCAAGTGTGTGTAAAACGGCCTAAAACCAGCAGGGAAAATCAGCTCAGACCCATTCTGAGGATACATTTCCAACATAAAGAAGAAACAAGCAGGGCAAAACAGAGAGAACTTCTTCCAAAATGCGTTCAGGGACTGGCATGCAACCAGGATTGACCACATCTACAGCCCCAGCGGCAGAAGACATAAGGCTGGACACTCTTGGGGCTGAGACGATTGGTGAGGTTGGGAAAGCAAATGCAGACCCTTGAAAGGAATCCTGCGTGCTCCCCATTCCATGGGTCCCAACTCTCCAGGTTCAACGCAATCTTCCGACAGCGAAAGCACTCATTGGAAACCCAGCGGATGCTACACCGTGGGATCGGGAAAGCTTTCTGAAACTCACCTCAGTTTTCATCTCCTGGTGCTCGTGTTCTCCATTCAGGCCCCCTTACTAACAATCTCCCCACTTGGAGACTCGGCGCCTTTCCATGCCTCTTTCGTACCGTCTGCAATTTGTCCGCAGGATGAACTGCAAGAGGGGGAACCAATGAGAGACTCGCTGGAGGTGTTTGGTCGGGCACATGTCACTCTCATTTCCCATCACGAAGAAGAATTCACCAGCGGTTCAGCCTGCCACCCCGGATCGACAATAGGGCGTGAAGCCATCCAGCCGTGTTGCGTCCCACTCACAAAAAAGCTACTTGGGAAATGGAGCTCAGGGGCACTGCACTTCCCAAACCTGCAGAGTTCTAAACGATAACTATCGCCCCAAAATATATTGAGGTCAGGCTACGAAGAGGCGCTGAACGCAAGGCAGAACTGCAGGAAACGGATGTCAACGGCTACATCGGAATGGCCCCGATAGCACATGAAAAGCGCCAGAACGTGGACAATGATGCGGTTGGCCAAAAAGGGCGTATGCGTTTTTTCCTGAATATATTCAGGAAAAAACGCATACGCCCTTTTTGGCCAACCAAGCAACCTGGGAGAGCAAATCAGCACTACAAAGAAATCTCTCGCCCCCCCCCCGGGGCAAAAGGGTCAGGCGAAAAAAGTCTAAAAACCAGAAAGGCAGGACAGGCCACGGAGTCAAGGGAGCCTTGTTAAGCTGATGGGCGGGATGTCAATGGCCAACAGCCAATCTTCACAAGTGTATCCTCTTTCCCAAACCATGTAAAACACAGAACCACAGAGCATAGGGCACTTCCACACATGGGCGTTGACCTTGGGAAAATCAAAAAATCAACCAGACACAGGGACCCCAAAGTTGAGGGCTGCTGTCTTGACAAGAACCTCCACTCCGGTACACGTTTCATATCCCAGGAAAGAGCCAAGTGGACAAAGACGAGTGGACAAGTGGACAAAGACAAGTGGACAAGTGGACAAGTGGTGCTACGTAGGTCCAATGGAGTGTCACTCAGCCATGAAATCCACGTCATGAGGCTGGTAGCAGCATCCTGAGTGGATTTAGGTACGATCATCCTCAGTGAAATAAGTCCCACAAAAAAAGAAACTTATGATATCACTTATCGAGGGAATGTAAAAATCGCTCCCCATGCACGGAATCCCCAAACAGAACAGAGTCACGCTTTTAGAAAACACACTTATGCCTGCTTCAGGGGAAAGGTGAGGTGGGGTGACGCATAAAACTCGAGTTTGAAATGAGCACAGATACCCTTCCGAAAACCGAATATGGAATGGACACGACCTACTCCTTGCTCAATCAACTGGACTCACCAGACCCTGTTCATCGCACAAGTATCTATCCGACTAGTAAGCATCTTAAAAGCTAAGTCTTGATATCTCTGTGTAAGTGCATCAAGTGTGTGTAAAGCGGCCTAAAACCAGCAGGGAAAATCAGCTCAGACCCATTCTGAGGATACATTTCCAACATAAAGAAGAAACAAGCAGGGCAAAACAGAGAGAACTTCTTCCAAAATGCGTTCAGGGACTGGCATGCAACCAGGATTGACCACATCTACAGCCCCAGCGGCAGAAGTCATAAGGCTGGACACTCTTGGGGCTGAGACGATTGGTGAGGTTGGGAAAGCAAATGCAGACCCTTGAAAGGAATCCTGCGTGCTCCCCATTCCATGGGTCCCAACTCTCCAGGTTCAACGCAATCTTCCGACAGCGAAAGCACTCATTGGAAACCCAGCGGATGCTACACCGTGGGATCGGGAAAGCTTTCTGAAACTCACCTCAGTTTTCATCTCCTGGTGCTCGTGTTCTCCATTCAGGCCCCCTTACTAACAATCTCCCCACTTGGAGACTCGGCGCCTTTCCATGCCTCTTTCGTACCGTCTGCAATTTGTCCACAGGATGAACTGCAAGAGGGGGAACCAATGAGAGACTCGCTGGAGGTGTTTGGTCGGGCACATGTCACTCTCATTTCCCATCACGAAGAAGAATTCACCAGCGGTTCAGCCTGCCACCCCGGATCGACAATAGGGCGTGAAGCCATCCAGCCGTGTTGCGTCCCACTCACAAAAAAGCTACTTGGGAAATGGAGCTCAGGGGCACTGCACTTCCCAAACCTGCAGAGTTCTAAACGATAACTATCGCCCCAAAATATATTGAGGTCAGGCTACGAAGAGGCGCTGAACGCAAGGCAGAACTGCAGGAAACGGATGTCAACGGCTACATCGGAATGGCCCCGATAGCACATGAAAAGCGCCAGAACGTGGACAATGATGCGGTTGGCCAAAAAGGGCGTATGCGTTTTTTCCTGAATATATTCAGGAAAAAACGCATACGCCCTTTTTGGCCAACCAAGCAACCTGGGAGAGCAAATCAGCACTACAAAGAAATCTCTCGCCCCCCCCCCGGGGCAAAAGGGTCAGGCGAAAAAAGTCTAAAAACCAGAAAGGCAGGACAGGCCACGGAGTCAAGGGAGCCTTGTTAAGCTGATGGGCGGGATGTCAATGGCCAACAGCCAATCTTCACAAGTGTATCCTCTTTCCCAAACCATGTAAAACACAGAACCACAGAGCATAGGGCACTTCCACACATGGGCGTTGACCTTGGGAAAATCAAAAAATCAACCAGACACAGGGACCCCAAAGTTGAGGGCTGCTGTCTTGACAAGAACCACCACTCCGGTACACGTTTCATATCCCAGGAAAGAGCCAAGTGGACAAAGACGAGTGGACAAGTGGACAAAGACAAGTGGACAAGTGGACAAGTGGTGCTACGTAGGTCCAATGGAGTGTCACTCAGCCATGAAATCCACGTCATGAGGCTGGTAGCAGCATCCTGAGTGGATTTAGGTACGATCATCCTCAGTGAAATAAGTCCCACAAAAAAAGAAACTTATGATATCACTTATCGAGGGAATGTAAAAATCGCTCCCCATGCACTGAATCCCCAAACAGAACAGAATCACGCTTTTAGAAAACACACTTATGCCTGCTTCAGGGGAAAGGTGAGGTGGGGTGACGCATAAAACTCGAGTTTGAAATGAGCACAGATACCCTTCCGAAAACCGAATATGGAATGGACACGACCTACTCCTTGCTCAATCAACTGGACTCACCAGACCCTGTTCATCGCACAAGTATCTATCCGACTAGTAAGCATCTTAAAAGCTAAGTCTTGATATCTCTGTGTAAGTGCATCAAGTGTGTGTAAAGCGGCCTAAAACCAGCAGGGAAAATCAGCTCAGACCCATTCTGAGGATACATTTCCAACATAAAGAAGAAACAAGCAGGGCAAAACAGAGAGAACTTCTTCCAAAATGCGTTCAGGGACTGGCATGCAACCAGGATTGACCACATCTACAGCCCCAGCGGCAGAAGTCATAAGGCTGGACACTCTTGGGGCTGAGACGATTGGTGAGGTTGGGAAAGCAAATGCAGACCCTTGAAAGGAATCCTGCGTGCTCCCCATTCCATGGGTCCGAACTCTCCAGGTTCAACGCAATCTTCCGTCAGCGAAAGCACTCATTGGAAACCCAGCGGATGCTACACCGTGGGATCGGGAAAGCTTTCTGAAACTCACCTCAGTTTTCATCTCCTGGTGCTCGTGTTCTCCATTCAGGCCCCCTTACTAACAATCTCCCCACTTGGAGACTCGGCGCCTTTCCATGCCTCTTTCGTACCGTCTGCAATTTGTCCGCAGGATGAACTGCAAGAGGGGGAACCAATGAGAGACTCGCTGGAGGTGTTTGGTCGGGCACATGTCACTCTCATTTCCCATCACGAAGAAGAATTCACCAGTGGTTCAGCCTGCCACCCCGGATCGACAATAGGGCGTGAAGCCATCCAGCCGTGTTGCGTCCCACTCACAAAAAAGCGACTTGGGAAATGGAGCTCAGGGGCACTGCACTTCCCAAACCTGCAGAGTTCTAAACGATAACTATCGCCCCAAAATATATTGAGGTCAGGCTACGAAGAGGCGCTGAACGCAAGGCAGAACTGCAGGAAACGGATGTCAACGGCTACATCGGAATGGCCCCGATAGCACATGAAAAGCGCCAGAACGTGGACAATGATGCGGTTGGCCAAAAAGGGCGTATGCGTTTTTTCCTGAATATATTCAGGAAAAAACGCATACGCCCTTTTTGGCCAACCAAGCAACCTGGGAGAGCAAATCAGCACTACAAAGAAATCTCTCGCCCCCCCGCGGGGGCAAAAGGGCCAGGCGAAAAAAGTCTAAAAACCAGAAAGGCAGGACAGCCCACGGAGTCAAGGGAGCCTTGTTAAGCTGATGGGCGGGATGTCAATGGCCAACAGCCAATCTTCACAAGTGTATCCTCTTTCCCAAACCATGTAACACACAGAACCACAGAGCATAGGGCACTTCCACACATGGGCGTTGACCTTGGGAAAATCAAAAAATCAACCAGACACAGGGACCCCAAAGTTGAGGGCTGCTGTCTTGACAAGAACCTCCACTCCGGTACACGTTTCATATCCCAGGAAAGAGCCAAGTGGACAAAGACGAGTGGACAAGTGGACAAAGACAAGTGGACAAGTGGACAAGTGGTGCTACGTAGGTCCAATGGAGTGTCACTCAGCCATGAAATCCACGTCATGAGGCTGGTAGCAGCATCCTGAGTGGATTTAGGTACGATCATCCTCAGTGAAATAAGTCCCACAAAAAAAGAAACTTATGATATCACTTATCGAGGGAATGTAAAAATCGCTCCCCATGCACGGAATCCCCAAACAGAACAGAGTCACGCTTTTAGAAAACACACTTATGCCTGCTTCAGGGGAAAGGTGAGGTGGGGTGACGCATAAAACTCGAGTTTGAAATGAGCACAGATACCCTTCCGAAAACCGAATATGGAATGGACACGACCTACTCCTTGCTCAATCAACTGGACTCACCAGACCCTGTTCATCGCACAAGTATCTATCCGACTAGTAAGCATCTTAAAAGCTAAGTCTTGATATCTCTGTGTAAGTGCATCAAGTGTGTGTAAAGCGGCCTAAAACCAGCAGGGAAAATCAGCTCAGACCCATTCTGAGGATACATTTCCAACATAAAGAAGAAACAAGCAGGGCAAAACAGAGAGAACTTCTTCCAAAATGCGTTCAGGGACTGGCATGCAACCAGGATTGACCACATCTACAGCCCCAGCGGCAGAAGACATAAGGCTGGACACTCTTGGGGCTGAGACGATTGGTGAGGTTGGGAAAGCAAATGCAGACCCTTGAAAGGAATCCTGCGTGCTCCCCATTCCATGGGTCCCAACTCTCCAGGTTCAACGCAATCTTCCGACAGCGAAAGCACTCATTGGAAACCCAGCGGATGCTACACCGTGGGATCGGGAAAGCTTTCTGAAACTCACCTCAGTTTTCATCTCCTGGTGCTCGTGTTCTCCATTCAGGCCCCCTTACTAACAATCTCCCCACTTGGAGACTCGGCGCCTTTCCATGCCTCTTTCGTACCGTCTGCAATTTGTCCGCAGGATGAACTGCAAGAGGGGGAACCAATGAGAGACTCGCTGGAGGTGTTTGGTCGGGCACATGTCACTCTCATTTCCCATCACGAAGAAGAATTCACCAGCGGTTCAGCCTGCCACCCCGGATCGACAATAGGGCGTGAAGCCATCCAGCCGTGTTGCGTCCCACTCACAAAAAAGCGACTTGGGAAATGGACCTCAGGGGCACTGCACTTCCCAAACCTGCAGAGTTCTAAACGATAACTATCGCCCCAAAATATATTGAGGTCAGGCTACGAAGAGGCGCTGAACGCAAGGCAGAACTGCAGGAAACGGATGTCAACGGCTACATCGGAATGGCCCCGATAGCACATGAAAAGCGCCAGAACGTGGACAATGATGCGGTTGGCCAAAAAGGGCGTATGCGTTTTTTCCTGAATATATTCAGGAAAAAACGCATACGCCCTTTTTGGCCAACCAAGCAACCTGGGAGAGCAAATCAGCACTACAAAGAAATCTCTCGCCCCCCCCCGGGGGCAAAAGGGTCAGGCGAAAAAAGTCTAAAAACCAGAAAGGCAGGACAGGCCACGGAGTCAAGGGAGCCTTGTTAAGCTGATGGGCGGGATGTCAATGGCCAACAGCCAATCTTCAGAAGTGTATCCTCTTTCCCAAACCATGTAAAACACAGAACCACAGAGCATAGGGCACTTCCACACATGGGCGTTGACCTTGGGAAAATCAAAAAATCAACCAGACACAGGGACCCCAAAGTTGAGGGCTGCTGTCTTGACAAGAACCTCCACTCCGGTACACGTTTCATATCCCAGGAAAGAGCCAAGTGGACAAAGACCAGTGGACAAGTGAACAAAGACAAGTGGACAAGTGGACAAGTGGTGCTACGTAGGTCCAATGGAGTGTCACTCAGCCATGAAATCCACGTCATGAGGCTGGTAGCAGCATCCTGAGTGGATTTAGGTACGATCATCCTCAGTGAAATAAGTCCCACAAAAAAACAAACTTATGATATCACTTATCGAGGGAATGTAAAAATCGCTCCCCATGCACGGAATCCCCAAACAGAACAGAGTCACGCTTTTAGAAAACACACTTATGCCTGCTTCAGGGGAAAGCTGAGGTGGGGTGACGCATAAAACTCGAGTTTGAAATGAGCACAGATACCCTTCCGAAAACCGAATATGGAATGGACACGACCTACTCCTTGCTCAATCAACTGGACTCACCAGACCCTGTTCATCGCACAAGTATCTATCCGACTAGTAAGCATCTTAAAAGCTAAGTCTTGATATCTCTGTGTAAGTGCATCAAGTGTGTGTAAAGCGGCCTAAAACCAGCAGGGAAAATCAGCTCAGACCCATTCTGAGGATACATTTCCAACATAAAGAAGAAACAAGCAGGGCAAAACAGAGAGAAATTCTTCCAAAATGCGTTCAGGGACTGGCATGCAACCAGGATTGACCACATCTACAGCCCCAGCGGCAGAAGACATAAGGCTGGACACTCTTGGGGCTGAGACGATTGGTGAGGTTGGGGAAGCAAATGCAGACCCTTGAAAGGAATCCTGCGTGCTCCCCATTCCATGGGTCCCAACTCTCCAGGTTCAACGCAATCTTCCGACAGCGAAAGCACTCATTGGAAACCCAGCGGATGCTACACCGTGGGATCGGGAAAGCTTTCTGAAACTCACCTCAGTTTTCATCTCCTGGTGCTCGTGTTCTCCATTCAGGCCCCCTTACTAACAATCTCCCCACTTGGAGACTCGGCGCCTTTCCATGCCTCTTTCGTACCGTCTGCAATTTGTCCGCAGGATGAACTGCAAGAGGGGGAACCAATGAGAGACTCGCTGGAGGTGTTTGGTCGGGCACATGTCACTCTCATTTCCCATCACGAAGAAGAATTCACCAGCGGTTCAGCCTGCCACCCCGGATCGACAATAGGGCGTGAAGCCATCCAGCCGTGGTGCGTCCCACTCACAAAAAAGCGACTTGGGAAATGGAGCTCAGGGGCACTGCACTTCCCAAACCTGCAGAGTTCTAAACGATAACTATCGCCCCAAAATATATTGAGGTCAGGCTACGAAGAGGCGCTGAACGCAAGGCAGAACTGCAGGAAACGGATGTCAACGGCTACATCGGAATGGCCCCGATAGCACATGAAAAGCGCCAGAACGTGGACAATGATGCGGTTGGCCAAAAAGGGCGTATGCGTTTTTTCCTGAATATATTCAGGAAAAAACGCATACGCCCTTTTTGGCCAACCAAGCAACCTGGGAGAGCAAATCAGCACTACAAAGAAATCTCTCGCCCCCCCCGGGGCAAAAGGGCCAGGCGAAAAAAGTCTAAAAACCAGAAAGGCAGGACAGGCCACGGAGTCAAGGGAGCCTTGTTAAGCTGATGGGCGGGATGTCAATGGCCAACAGCCAATCTTCACAAGTGTATCCTCTTTCCCAAACCATGTAAAACACAGAACCACAGAGCATAGGGCACTTCCCCACATGGGCGTTGACCTTGGGAAAATGAAAAAATCAACCAGACACAGGGACCCCAAAGTTGAGGGCTGCTGTCTTGACAAGAACCTCCACTCCGGTACACGTTTCATATCCCAGGAAAGAGCCAAGTGGACAAAGACGAGTGGACAAGTGGACAAAGACAAGTGGACAAGTGGACAAGTGGTGCTACGTAGGTCCAATGGAGTGTCACTCAGCCATGAAATCCACGTCATGAGGCTGGTAGCAGCATCCTGAGTGGATTTAGGTACGATCATCCTCAGTGAAATAAGTCCCACAAAAAAACAAACTTATGATATCACTTATCGAGGGAATGTAAAAATCGCTCCCCATGCACTGAATCCCCAAACAGAACAGAGTCACGCTTTTAGAAAACACACTTATGCCTGCTTCAGGGGAAAGCTGAGGTGGGGTGACGCATAAAACTCGAGTTTGAAATGAGCACAGATACCCTTCCGAAAACCGAATATGGAATGGACACGACCTACTCCTTGCTCAATCAACTGGACTCACCAGACCCTGTTCATCGCACAAGTATCTATCCGACTAGTAAGCATCTTAAAAGCTAAGTCTTGATATCTCTGTGTAAGTGCATCAAGTGTGTGTAAAGCGGCCTAAAACCAGCAGGGAAAATCAGCTCAGACCCATTCTGAGGATACATTTCCAACATAAAGAAGAAACAAGCAGGGCAAAACAGAGAGAACTTCTTCCAAAATGCGTTCAGGGACTGGCATGCAACCAGGATTGACCACATCTACAGCCCCAGCGGCAGAAGACATAAGGCTGGACACTCTTGGGGCTGAGACGATTGGTGAGGTTGGGAAAGCAAATGCAGACCCTTGAAAGGAATCCTGCGTGCTCCCCATTCCATAGGTCCCAACTCTCCAGGTTCAACGCAATCTTCCGACAGCGAAAGCACTCATTGGAAACCCAGCGGATGCTACACCGTGGGATCGGGAAAGCTTTCTGAAACTCACCTCAGTTTTCATCTCCTGGTGCTCGTGTTCTCCATTCAGGCCCCCTTACTAACAATCTCCCCACTTGGAGACTCGGCGCCTTTCCATGCCTCTTTCGTACCGTCTGCAATTTGTCCGCAGGATGAACTGCAAGAGGGGGAACCAATGAGAGACTCGCTGGAGGTGTTTGGTCGGGCACATGTCACTCTCATTTCCCATCACGAAGAAGAATTCACCAGCGGTTCAGCCTGCCACCCCGGATCGACAATAGGGCGTGAAGCCATCCAGCCGTGTTGCGTCCCACTCACAAAAAAGCGACTTGGGAAATGGAGCTCAGGGGCACTGCACTTCCCAAACCTGCAGAGTTCTAAACGATAACTATCGCCCCAAAATATATTGAGGTCAGGCTACGAAGAGGCGCTGAACGCAAGGCAGAACTGCAGGAAACGGATGTCAACGGGTACATCGGAATGGCCCCGATAGCACATGAAAAGCGCCAGAACGTGGACAATGATGCGGTTGGCCAAAAAGGGCGGATGCGTTTTTTCCTGAATATATTCAGGAAAAAACGCATCCGCCCTTTTTGGCCAACCAAGCAACCTGGGAGAGCAAATCAGCACTACAAAGAAATCTCTCGCCCCCCCCCGGGGCAAAAGGGCCAGGCGAAAAAAGTCTAAAAACCAGAAAGGCAGGACAGGCCACGGAGTCAAGGGAGCCTTGTTAAGCTGATGGGCGGGATGTCAATGGCCAACAGCCAATCTTCACAAGTGTATCCTCTTTCCCAAACCATGTAAAACACAGAACCACAGAGCATAGGGCACTTCCACACATGGGCGTTGACCTTGGGAAAATCAAAAATCAACCAGACACAGGGACCCCAAAGTTGAGGGCTGCTGTCTTGACAAGAACCTCCACTCCGGTACACGTTTCATATCCCAGGAAAGAGCCAAGTGGACAAAGACGAGTGGACAAGTGGACAAAGACAAGTGGACAAGTGGACAAGTGGTGCTACGTAGGTCCAATGGAGTGTCACTCAGCCATGAAATCCACGTCATGAGGCTGGTAGCAGCATCCTGAGTGGATTTAGGTACGATCATCCTCAGTGAAATAAGTCCCACAAAAAAAGAAACTTATGATATCACTTATCGAGGGAATGTAAAAATCGCTCCCCATGCACGGAATCCCCAAACAGAACAGAGTCACGCTTTTAGAAAACACACTTATGCCTGCTTCAGGGGAAAGGTGAGGTGGGGTGACGCATAAAACTCGAGTTTGAAATGAGCACAGATACCCTTCCGAAAACCGAATATGGAATGGACACGACCTACTCCTTGCTCAATCAACTGGACTCACCAGACCCTGTTCATCGCACAAGTATCTATCCGACTAGTAAGCATCTTAAAAGCTAAGTCTTGATATCTCTGTGTAAGTGCATCAAGTGTGTGTAAAGCGGCCTAAAACCAGCAGGGAAAATCAGCTCAGACCCATTCTGAGGATACATTTCCAACATAAAGAAGAAACAAGCAGGGCAAAACAGAGAGAACTTCTTCCAAAATGCGTTCAGGGACTGGCATGCAACCAGGATTGACCACATCTACAGCCCCAGCGGCAGAAGACATAAGGCTGGACACTCTTGGGGCTGAGACGATTGGTGAGGTTGGGAAAGCAAATGCAGACCCTTGAAAGGAATCCTGCGTGCTCCCCATTCCATGGGTCCCAACTCTCCAGGTTCAACGCAATCTTCCGACAGCGAAAGCACTCATTGGAAACCCAGCGGATGCTACACCGTGGGATCGGGAAAGCTTTCTGAAACTCACCTCAGTTTTCATCTCCTGGTGCTCGTGTTCTCCATTCAGGCCCCCTTACTAACAATCTCCCCACTTGGAGACTCGGCGCCTTTCCATGCCTCTTTCGTACCGTCTGCAATTTGTCCGCAGGATGAACTGCAAGAGGGGGAACCAATGAGAGACTCGCTGGAGGTGTTTGGTCGGGCACATGTCACTCTCATTTCCCATCACGAAGAAGAATTCACCAGCGGTTCAGCCTGCCACCCCGGATCGACAATAGGGCGTGAAGCCATCCAGCCGTGTTGCGTCCCACTCACAAAAAAGCGACTTGGGAAATGGAGCTCAGGGGCACTGCACTTCCCAAACCTGCAGAGTTCTAAACGATAACTATCGCCCCAAAATATATTGAGGTCAGGCTACGAACAGGCGCTGAACGCAAGGCAGAACTGCAGGAAACGGATGTCAACGGGTACATCGGAATGGCCCCGATAGCACATGAAAAGCGCCAGAACGTGGACAATGATGCGGTTGGCCAAAAAGGGCGTATGCGTTTTTTCCTGAATATATTCAGGAAAAAACGCATACGCCCTTTTTGGCCAACCAAGCAACCTGGGAGAGCAAATCAGCACTACAAAGAAATCTCTCGCCCCCCCCGGGGCAAAAGGGCCAGGCGAAAAAAGTCTAAAAACCAGAAAGGCAGGACAGGCCACGGAGTCAAGGGAGCCTTGTTAAGCTGATGGGCGGGATGTCAATGGCCAACAGCCAATCTTCACAAGTGTATCCTCTTTCCCAAACCATGTAAAACACAGAACCACAGAGCATAGGGCACTTCCACACATGGGCGTTGACCTTGGGAAAATCAAAAAATCAACCAGACACAGGGACCCCAAAGTTGAGGGCTGCTGTCTTGACAAGAACCTCCACTCCGGTACACGTTTCATATCCCAGGAAAGAGCCAAGTGGACAAAGACGAGTGGACAAGTGGACAAAGACAAGTGGACAAGTGGTGCTACGTAGGTCCAATGGAGTGTCACTCAGCCATGAAATCCACGTCATGAGGCTGGTAGCAGCATCCTGAGTGGATTTAGGTACGATCATCCTCAGTGAAATAAGTCCCACAAAAAAAGAAACTTATGATATCACTTATCGAGGGAATGTAAAAATCGCTCCCCATGCACGGAATCCCCAAACAGAACAGAGTCACGCTTTTAGAAAACACACTTATGCCTGCTTCAGGGGAAAGGTGAGGTGGGGTGACGCATAAAACTCGAGTTTGAAATGAGCACACATACCCTTCCGAAAACCGAATATGGAATGGACACGACCTACTCCTTGCTCAATCAACTGGACTCACCAGACCCTGTTCGTCGCACAAGTATCTATCCGACTAGTAAGCATCTTAAAAGCTAAGTCTTGATATCTCTGTGTAAGTGCATCAAGTGTGTGTAAAGCGGCCTAAAACCAGCAGGGAAAATCAGCTCAGACCCATTCTGAGGATACATTTCCAACATAAAGAAGAAACAAGCAGGGCAAAACAGAGAGAACTTCTTCCAAAATGCGTTCAGGGACTGGCATGCAACCAGGATTGACCACATCTACAGCCCCAGCGGCAGAAGACATAAGGCTGGACACTCTTGGGGCTGAGACGATTGGTGAGGTTGGGAAAGCAAATGCAGACCCTTGAAAGGAATCCTGCGTGCTCCCCATTCCATGGGTCCCAACTCTCCAGGTTCAACGCAATCTTCCGACAGCGAAAGCACTCATTGGAAACCCAGCGGATGCTACACCGTGGGATCGGGAAAGCTTTCTGAAACTCACCTCAGTTTTCATCTCCTGGTGCTCGTGTTCTCCATTCAGGCCCCCTTACTAACAATCTCCCCACTTGGAGACTCGGCGCCTTTCCATGCCTCTTTCGTACCGTCTGCAATTTGTCCGCAGGATGAACTGCAAGAGGGGGAACCAATGAGAGACTCGCTGGAGGTGTTTGGTCGGGCACATGTCACTCTCATTTCCCATCACGAAGAAGAATTCACCAGCGGTTCAGCCTGCCACCCCGGATCGACAATAGGGCGTGAAGCCATCCAGCCGTGTTGCGTCCCACTCACAAAAAAGCGACTTGGGAAATGGAGCTCAGGGGCACTGCACTTCCCAAACCTGCAGAGTTCTAAACGATAACTATCGCCCCAAAATATATTGAGGTCAGGCTACGAAGAGGCGCTGAACGCAAGGCAGAACTGCAGGAAACGGATGTCAACGGGTACATCGGAATGGCCCCGATAGCACATGAAAAGCGCCAGAACGTGGACAATGATGCGGTTGGCCAAAAAGGGCGTATGCGTTTTTTCCTGAATATATTCAGGAAAAAACGCATACGCCCTTTTTGGCCAACCAAGCAACCTGGGAGAGCAAATCAGCACTACAAAGAAATCTCTCGCCCCCCCCGGGGCAAAAGGGCCAGGCGAAAAAAGTCTAAAAACCAGAAAGGCAGGACAGGCCACGGAGTCAAGGGAGCCTTGTTAAGCTGATGGGCGGGATGTCAATGGCCAACAGCCAATCTTCACAAGTGTATCCTCTTTCCCAAACCATGTAAAACACAGAACCACAGAGCATAGGGCACTTCCACACATGGGCGTTGACCTTGGGAAAATCAAAAAATCAACCAGACACAGGGACCCCAAAGTTGAGGGCTGCTGTCTTGACAAGAACCTCCACTCCGGTACACGTTTCATATCCCAGGAAAGAGCCAAGTGGACAAAGACGAGTGGACAAGTGGACAAAGACAAGTGGACAAGTGGACAAGTGGTGCTACGTAGGTCCAATGGAGTGTCACTCAGCCATGAAATCCACGTCATGAGGCTGGTAGCAGCATCCTGAGTGGATTTAGGTACGATCATCCTCAGTGAAATAAGTCCCACAAAAAAAGAAACTTATGATATCACTTATCGAGGGAATGTAAAAATCGCTCCCCATGCACGGAATCCCCAAACAGAACAGAGTCACGCTTTTAGAAAACACACTTATGCCTGCTTCAGGGGAAAGGTGAGGTGGGGTGACGCATAAAACTCGAGTTTGAAATGAGCACAGATACCCTTCCGAAAACCGAATATGGAATGGACACGACCTACTCCTTGCTCAATCAACTGGACTCACCAGACCCTGTTCATCGCACAAGTATCTATCCGACTAGTAAGCATCTTAAAAGCTAAGTCTTGATATCTCTGTGTAAGTGCATCAAGTGTGTGTAAAGCGGCCTAAAACCAGCAGGGAAAATCAGCTCAGACCCATTCTGAGGATACATTTCCAACATAAAGAAGAAACAAGCAGGGCAAAACAGAGAGAACTTCTTCCAAAATGCGTTCAGGGACTGGCATGCAACCAGGATTGACCACATCTACAGCCCCAGCGGCAGAAGACATAAGGCTGGACACTCTTGGGGCTGAGACGATTGGTGAGGTTGGGAAAGCAAATGCAGACCCTTGAAAGGAATCCTGCGTGCTCCCCATTCCATAGGTCCCAACTCTCCAGGTTCAACGCAATCTTCCGACAGCGAAAGCACTCATTGGAAACCCAGCGGATGCTACACCGTGGGATCGGGAAAGCTTTCTGAAACTCACCTCAGTTTTCATCTCCTGGTGCTCGTGTTCTCCATTCAGGCCCCCTTACTAACAATCTCCCCACTTGGAGACTCGGCGCCTTTCCATGCCTCTTTCGTACCGTCTGCAATTTGTCCGCAGGATGAACTGCAAGAGGGGGAACCAATGAGAGACTCGCTGGAGGTGTTTGGTCGGGCACATGTCACTCTCATTTCCCATCACGAAGAAGAATTCACCAGCGGTTCAGCCTGCCACCCCGGATCGACAATAGGGCGTGAAGCCATCCAGCCGTGTTGCGTCCCACTCACAAAAAAGCGACTTGGGAAATGGAGCTCAGGGGCACTGCACTTCCCAAACCTGCAGAGTTCTAAACGATAACTATCGCCCCAAAATATATTGAGGTCAGGCTACGAAGAGGCGCTGAAAGCAAGGCAGAACTGCAGGAAACGGATGTCAACGGGTACATCGGAATGGCCCCGATAGCACATGAAAAGCGCCAGAACGTGGACAATGATGCGGTTGGCCAAAAAGGGCGGATGCGTTTTTTCCTGAATATATTCAGGAAAAAACGCATCCGCCCTTTTTGGCCAACCAAGCAACCTGGGAGAGCAAATCAGCACTACAAAGAAATCTCTCGCCCCCCCCCGGGGCAAAAGGGCCAGGCGAAAAAAGTCTAAAAACCAGAAAGGCAGGACAGGCCACGGAGTCAAGGGAGCCTTGTTAAGCTGATGGGCGGGATGTCAATGGCCAACAGCCAATCTTCACAAGTGTATCCTCTTTCCCAAACCATGTAAAACACAGAACCACAGAGCATAGGGCACTTCCACACATGGGCGTTGACCTTGGGAAAATCAAAAATCAACCAGACACAGGGACCCCAAAGTTGAGGGCTGCTGTCTTGACAAGAACCTCCACTCCGGTACACGTTTCATATCCCAGGAAAGAGCCAAGTGGACAAAGACGAGTGGACAAGTGGACAAAGACAAGTGGACAAGTGGACAAGTGGTGCTACGTAGGTCCAATGGAGTGTCACTCAGCCATGAAATCCACGTCATGAGGCTGGTAGCAGCATCCTGAGTGGATTTAGGTACGATCATCCTCAGTGAAATAAGTCCCACAAAAAAAGAAACTTATGATATCACTTATCGAGGGAATGTAAAAATCGCTCCCCATGCACGGAATCCCCAAACAGAACAGAGTCACGCTTTTAGAAAACACACTTATGCCTGCTTCAGGGGAAAGGTGAGGTGGGGTGACGCATAAAACTCGAGTTTGAAATGAGCACAGATACCCTTCCGAAAACCGAATATGGAATGGACACGACCTACTCCTTGCTCAATCAACTGGACTCACCAGACCCTGTTCATCGCACAAGTATCTATCCGACTAGTAAGCATCTTAAAAGCTAAGTCTTGATATCTCTGTGTAAGTGCATCAAGTGTGTGTAAAGCGGCCTAAAACCAGCAGGGAAAATCAGCTCAGACCCATTCTGAGGATACATTTCCAACATAAAGAAGAAACAAGCAGGGCAAAACAGAGAGAACTTCTTCCAAAATGCGTTCAGGGACTGGCATGCAACCAGGATTGACCACATCTACAGCCCCAGCGGCAGAAGACATAAGGCTGGACACTCTTGGGGCTGAGACGATTGGTGAGGTTGGGAAAGCAAATGCAGACCCTTGAAAGGAATCCTGCGTGCTCCCCATTCCATGGGTCCCAACTCTCCAGGTTCAACGCAATCTTCCGACAGCGAAAGCACTCATTGGAAACCCAGCGGATGCTACACCGTGGGATCGGGAAAGCTTTCTGAAACTCACCTCAGTTTTCATCTCCTGGTGCTCGTGTTCTCCATTCAGGCCCCCTTACTAACAATCTCCCCACTTGGAGACTCGGCGCCTTTCCATGCCTCTTTCGTACCGTCTGCAATTTGTCCGCAGGATGAACTGCAAGAGGGGGAACCAATGAGAGACTCGCTGGAGGTGTTTGGTCGGGCACATGTCACTCTCATTTCCCATCACGAAGAAGAATTCACCAGCGGTTCAGCCTGCCACCCCGGATCGACAATAGGGCGTGAAGCCATCCAGCCGTGTTGCGTCCCACTCACAAAAAAGCGACTTGGGAAATGGAGCTCAGGGGCACTGCACTTCCCAAACCTGCAGAGTTCTAAACGATAACTATCGCCCCAAAATATATTGAGGTCAGGCTACGAACAGGCGCTGAACGCAAGGCAGAACTGCAGGAAACGGATGTCAACGGGTACATCGGAATGGCCCCGATAGCACATGAAAAGCGCCAGAACGTGGACAATGATGCGGTTGGCCAAAAAGGGCGTATGCGTTTTTTCCTGAATATATTCAGGAAAAAACGCATACGCCCTTTTTGGCCAACCAAGCAACCTGGGAGAGCAAATCAGCACTACAAAGAAATCTCTCGCCCCCCCCGGGGCAAAAGGGCCAGGCGAAAAAAGTCTAAAAACCAGAAAGGCAGGACAGGCCACGGAGTCAAGGGAGCCTTGTTAAGCTGATGGGCGGGATGTCAATGGCCAACAGCCAATCTTCACAAGTGTATCCTCTTTCCCAAACCATGTAAAACACAGAACCACAGAGCATAGGGCACTTCCACACATGGGCGTTGACCTTGGGAAAATCAAAAAATCAACCAGACACAGGGACCCCAAAGTTGAGGGCTGCTGTCTTGACAAGAACCTCCACTCCGGTACACGTTTCATATCCCAGGAAAGAGCCAAGTGGACAAAGACGAGTGGACAAGTGGACAAAGACAAGTGGACAAGTGGTGCTACGTAGGTCCAATGGAGTGTCACTCAGCCATGAAATCCACGTCATGAGGCTGGTAGCAGCATCCTGAGTGGATTTAGGTACGATCATCCTCAGTGAAATAAGTCCCACAAAAAAAGAAACTTATGATATCACTTATCGAGGGAATGTAAAAATCGCTCCCCATGCACGGAATCCCCAAACAGAACAGAGTCACGCTTTTAGAAAACACACTTATGCCTGCTTCAGGGGAAAGGTGAGGTGGGGTGACGCATAAAACTCGAGTTTGAAATGAGCACACATACCCTTCCGAAAACCGAATATGGAATGGACACGACCTACTCCTTGCTCAATCAACTGGACTCACCAGACCCTGTTCGTCGCACAAGTATCTATCCGACTAGTAAGCATCTTAAAAGCTAAGTCTTGATATCTCTGTGTAAGTGCATCAAGTGTGTGTAAAGCGGCCTAAAACCAGCAGGGAAAATCAGCTCAGACCCATTCTGAGGATACATTTCCAACATAAAGAAGAAACAAGCAGGGCAAAACAGAGAGAACTTCTTCCAAAATGCGTTCAGGGACTGGCATGCAACCAGGATTGACCACATCTACAGCCCCAGCGGCAGAAGACATAAGGCTGGACACTCTTGGGGCTGAGACGATTGGTGAGGTTGGGAAAGCAAATGCAGACCCTTGAAAGGAATCCTGCGTGCTCTCCATTCCATGGGTCCCAACTCTCCAGGTTCAACGCAATCTTCCGACAGCGAAAGCACTCATTGGAAACCCAGCGGATGCTACACCGTGGGATCGGGAAAGCTTTCTGAAACTCACCTCAGTTTTCATCTCCTGGTGCTCGTGTTCTCCATTCAGGCCCCCTTACTAACAATCTCCCCACTTGGAGACTCGGCGCCTTTCCATGCCTCTTTCGTACCGTCTGCAATTTGTCCGCAGGATGAACTGCAAGAGGGGGAACCAATGAGAGACTCGCTGGAGGTGTTTGGTCGGGCACATGTCACTCTCATTTCCCATCACGAAGAAGAATTCACCAGCGGTTCAGCCTGCCACCCCGGATCGACAATAGGGCGTGAAGCCATCCAGCCGTGTTGCGTCCCACTCACAAAAAAGCGACTTGGGAAATGGAGCTCAGGGGCACTGCACTTCCCAAACCTGCAGAGTTCTAAACGATAACTATCGCCCCAAAATATATTGAGGTCAGGCTACGAAGAGGCGCTGAACGCAAGGCAGAACTGCAGGAAACGGATGTCAACGGGTACATCGGAATGGCCCCGATAGCACATGAAAAGCGCCAGAACGTGGACAATGATGCGGTTGGCCAAAAAGGGCGTATGCGTTTTTTCCTGAATATATTCAGGAAAAAACGCATACGCCCTTTTTGGCCAACCAAGCAACCTGGGAGAGCAAATCAGCACTACAAAGAAATCTCTCGCCCCCCCCGGGGCAAAAGGGCCAGGCGAAAAAAGTCTAAAAACCAGAAAGGCAGGACAGGCCACGGAGTCAAGGGAGCCTTGTTAAGCTGATGGGCGGGATGTCAATGGCCAACAGCCAATCTTCACAAGTGTATCCTCTTTCCCAAACCATGTAAAACACAGAACCACAGAGCATAGGGCACTTCCACACATGGGCGTTGACCTTGGGAAAATCAAAAAATCAACCAGACACAGGGACCCCAAAGTTGAGGGCTGCTGTCTTGACAAGAACCTCCACTCCGGTACACGTTTCATATCCCAGGAAAGAGCCAAGTGGACAAAGACGAGTGGACAAGTGGACAAAGACAAGTGGACAAGTGGACAAGTGGTGCTACGTAGGTCCAATGGAGTGTCACTCAGCCATGAAATCCACGTCATGAGGCTGGTAGCAGCATCCTGAGTGGATTTAGGTACGATCATCCTCAGTGAAATAAGTCCCACAAAAAAAGAAACTTATGATATCACTTATCGAGGGAATGTAAAAATCGCTCCCCATGCACGGAATCCCCAAACAGAACAGAGTCACGCTTTTAGAAAACACACTTATGCCTGCTTCAGGGGAAAGGTGAGGTGGGGTGACGCATAAAACTCGAGTTTGAAATGAGCACAGATACCCTTCCGAAAACCGAATATGGAATGGACACGACCTACTCCTTGCTCAATCAACTGGACTCACCAGACCCTGTTCGTCGCACAAGTATCTATCCGACTAGTAAGCATCTTAAAAGCTAAGTCTTGATATCTCTGTGTAAGTGCATCAAGTGTGTGTAAAGCGGCCTAAAACCAGCAGGGAAAATCAGCTCAGACCCATTCTGAGGATACATTTCCAACATAAAGAAGAAACAAGCAGGGCAAAACAGAGAGAACTTCTTCCAAAATGCGTTCAGGGACTGGCATGCAACCAGGATTGACCACATCTACAGCCCCAGCGGCAGAAGACATAAGGCTGGACACTCTTGGGGCTGAGACGATTGGTGAGGTTGGGAAAGCAAATGCAGACCCTTAAAAGGAATCCTGCGTGCTCCCCATTCCATGGGTCCCAACTCTCCAGGTTCAACGCAATCTTCCGACAGCGAAAGCACTCATTGGAAACCCAGCGGATGCTACACCGTGGGATCGGGAAAGCTTTCTGAAACTCACCTCAGTTTTCATCTCCTGGTGCTCGTGTTCTCCATTCAGGCCCCCTTACTAACAATCTCCCCACTTGGAGACTCGGCGCCTTTCCATGCCTCTTTCGTACCGTCTGCAATTTGTCCGCAGGATGAACTGCAAGAGGGGGAACCAATGAGAGACTCGCTGGAGGTGTTTGGTCGGGCACATGTCACTCTCATTTCCCATCACGAAGAAGAATTCACCAGCGGTTCAGCCTGCCACCCCGGATCGACAATAGGGCGTGAAGCCATCCAGCCGTGTTGCGTCCCACTCACAAAAAAGCGACTTGGGAAATGGAGCTCAGGGGCACTGCACTTCCCAAACCTGCAGAGTTCTAAACGATAACTATCGCCCCAAAATATATTGAGGTCAGGCTACGAAGAGGCGCTGAACGCAAGGCAGAACTGCAGGAAACGGATGTCAACGGCTACATCGGAATGGCCCCGATAGCACATGAAAAGCGCCAGAACGTGGACAATGATGCGGTTGGCCAAAAAGGGCGTATGCGTTTTTTCCTGAATATATTCAGGAAAAAACGCATACGCCCTTTTTGGCCAACCAAGCAACCTGGGAGAGCAAATCAGCACTACAAAGAAATCTCTCGCCCCCCCCCCCGGGGCAAAAGGGCCAGGCGAAAAAAGTCTAAAAAGCAGAAAGGCAGGACAGGCCACGGAGTCAAGGGAGCCTTGTTAAGCTGATGGGCGGGATGTCAATGGCCAACAGCCAATCTTCACAAGTGTATCCTCTTTCCCAAACCATGTAAAACACAGAACCAAAGAGCATAGGGCACTTCCACACATGGGCGTTGACCTTGGGAAAATCAAAAAATCAACCAGACACAGGGACCCCAAAGTTGAGGGCTGCTGTCTTGACAAGAACCTCCACTCCGGTACACGTTTCATATCCCAGGAAAGAGCCAAGTGGACAAAGACGAGTGGACAAGTGGACAAAGACAAGTGGACAAGTGGACAAGTGGTGCTACGTAGGTCCAATGGAGTGTCACTCAGCCATGAAATCCACGTCATGAGGCTGGTAGCAGCATCCTGAGTGGATTTAGGTACGATCATCCTCAGTGAAATAAGTCCCACAAAAAAAGAAACTTATGATATCACTTATCGAGGGAATGTAAAAATCGCTCCCCATGCACGGAATCCCCAAACAGAACAGAGTCACGCTTTTAGAAAACACACTTATGCCTGCTTCAGGGGAAAGGTGAGGTGGGGTGACGCATAAAACTCGAGTTTGAAATGAGCACAGATACCCTTCCGAAAACCGAATATGGAATGGACACGACCTACTCCTTGCTCAATCAACTGGACTCACCAGACCCTGTTCATCGCACAAGTATCTATCCGACTAGTAAGCATCTTAAAAGCTAAGTCTTGATATCTCTGTGTAAGTGCATCAAGTGTGTGTAAAGCGGCCTAAAACCAGCAGGGAAAATCAGCTCAGACCCATTCTGAGGATACATTTCCAACATAAAGAAGAAACAAGCAGGGCAAAACAGAGAGAACTTCTTCCAAAATGCGTTCAGGGACTGGCATGCAACCAGGATTGACCACATCTACAGCCCCAGCGGCAGAAGACATAAGGCTGGACACTCTTGGGGCTGAGACGATTCGTGAGGTTGGGAAAGCAAATGCAGACCCTTGAAAGGAATCCTGCGTGCTCCCCATTCCATGGGTCCCAACTCTCCAGGTTCAACGCAATCTTCCGACAGCGAAAGCACTCATTGGAAACCCAGCGGATGCTACACCGTGGGATCGGGAAAGCTTTCTGAAACTCACCTCAGTTTTCATCTCCTGGTGCTCGTGTTCTCCATTCAGGCCCCCTTACTAACAATCTCCCCACTTGGAGAGTCGGCGCCTTTCCATGCCTCTTTCGTACCGTCTGCAATTTGTCCGCAGGATGAACTGCAAGAGGGGGAACCAATGAGAGACTCGCTGGAGGTGTTTGGTCGGGCACATGTCACTCTCATTTCCCATCACGAAGAAGAATTCACCAGCGGTTCAGCCTGCCACCCCGGATCGACAATAGGGCGTGAAGCCATCCAGCCGTGTTGCGTCCCACTCACAAAAAAAGCGACTTGGGAAATGGAGCTCAGGGGCACTGCACTTCCCAAACCTGCAGAGTTCTAAACGATAACTATCGCCCCAAAATATATTGAGGTCAGGCTACGAAGAGGCGCTGAACGCAAGGCAGAACTGCAGGAAACGGATGTCAACGGCTACATCGGAATGGCCCCGATAGCACATGAAAAGCGCCAGAACGTGGACAATGATGCGGTTGGCCAAAAAGGGCGTATGCGTTTTTTCCTGAATATATTCAGGAAAAAACGCATACGCCCTTTTTGGCCAACCAAGCAACCTGGGAGAGCAAATCAGCACTACAAAGAAATCTCTCGCCCCCCCCCCGGGGGCAAAAGGGCCAGGCGAAAAAAGTCTAAAAACCAGAAAGGCAGGACAGCCCACGGAGTCAAGGGAGCCTTGTTAAGCTGATGGGCGGGATGTCAATGGCCAACAGCCAATCTTCACAAGTGTATCCTCTTTCCCAAACCATGTAAAACACAGAACCACAGAGCATAGGGCAGTTCCACACATGGGCGTTGACCTTGGGAAAATGAAAAAATCAACCAGACACAGGGACCCCAAAGTTGAGGGCTGCTGTCTTGACAAGAACCTCCACTCCGGTACACGTTTCATATCCCAGGAAAGAGCCAAGTGGACAAAGACGAGTGGACAAGTGGACAAAGACAAGTGGACAAGTGGACAAGTGGTGCTACGTAGGTCCAATGGAGTGTCACTCAGCCATGAAATCCACGTCATGAGGCTGGTAGCAGCATCCTGAGTGGATTTAGGTACGATCATCCTCAGTGAAATAAGTCCCACAAAAAAAGAAACTTATGATATCACTTATCGAGGGAATGTAAAAATCGCTCCCCATGCACTGAATCCCCAAACAGAACAGAGTCACGCTTTTAGAAAACACACTTATGCCTGCTTCAGGGGAAAGGTGAGGTGGGGTGACGCATAAAACTCGAGTTTGAAATGAGCACAGATACCCTTCCGAAAACCGAATATGGAATGGACACGACCTACTCCTTGCTCAATCAACTGGACTCACCAGACCCTATTCATCGCACAAGTATCTATCCGACTAGTAAGCATCTTAAAAGCTAAGTCTTGATATCTCTGTGTAAGTGCATCAAGTGTGTGTAAAGCGGCCTAAAACCAGCAGGGAAAATCAGCTCAGACCCATTCTGAGGATACATTTCCAACATAAAGAAGAAACAAGCAGGGCAAAACAGAGAGAAATTCTTCCAAAATGCGTTCAGGGACTGGCATGCAACCAGGATTGACCACATCTACAGCCCCAGCGGCAGAAGACATAAGGCTGGACACTCTTGGGGCTGAGACGATTGGTGAGGTTGGGAAAGCAAATGCAGACCCTTGAAAGGAATCCTGCGTGCTCCCCATTCCATGGGTCCCAACTCTCCAGGTTCAACGCAATCTTCCGACAGCGAAAGCACTCATTGGAAACCCAGCGGATGCTACACCGTGGGATCGGGAAAGCTTTCTGAAACTCACCTCAGTTTTCATCTCCTGGTGCTCGTGTTCTCCATTCAGGCCCCCTTACTAACAATCTCCCCACTTGGAGACTCGGCGCCTTTCCATGCCTCTTTCGTACCGTCTGCAATTTGTCCGCAGGATGAACTGCAAGAGGGGGAACCAATGAGAGACTCGCTGGAGGTGTTTGGTCGGGCACATGTCACTCTCATTTCCCACCACGAAGAAGAATTCACCAGCGGTTCAGCCTGCCACCCCGGATCGACAATAGGGCGTGAAGCCATCCAGCCGTGTTGCGTCCCACTCACAAAAAAGCGACTTGGGAAATGGAGCTCAGGGGCACTGCACTTCCCAAACCTGCAGAGTTCTAAACGATAACTATCGCCCCAAAATATATTGAGGTCAGGCTACGAAGAGGCGTTGAAAGCAAGGCAGAACTGCAGGAAACGGATGTCAACGGCTACATCGGAATGGCCCCGATAGCACATGAAAAGCGCCAGAACGTGGACAATGATGCGGTTGGCCAAAAAGGGCGTATGCGTTTTTTCCTGAATATATTCAGGAAAAAACGCATACGCCCTTTTTGGCCAACCAAGCAACCTGGGAGAGCAAATCAGCACTACAAAGAAATCTCTCGCCCCCCCCCCGGGGGCAAAAGGGCCAGGCGAAAAAAGTCTAAAAACCAGAAAGGCAGGACAGCCCACGGAGTCAAGGGAGCCTTGTTAAGCTGATGGGCGGGATGTCAATGGCCAACAGCCAATCTTCACAAGTGTATCCTCTTTCCCAAACCATGGAAAACACAGAACCACAGAGCATAGGGCACTTCCACACATGGGCGTTGACCTTGGGAAAATGAAAAAATCAACCAGACACAGGGACCCCAAAGTTGAGGGCTGCTGTCTTGACAAGAACCTCCACTCCGGTACACGTTTCATATCCCAGGAAAGAGCCAAGTGGACAAAGACGAGTGGACAAGTGGACAAAGACAAGTGGACAAGTGGACAAGTGGTGCTACGTAGGTCCAATGGAGTGTCACTCAGCCATGAAATCCACGTCATGAGGCTGGTAGCAGCATCCTGAGTGGATTTAGGTACGATCATCCTCAGTGAAATAAGTCCCACAAAAAAAGAAACTTATGATATCACTTATCGAGGGAATGTAAAAATCGCTCCCCATGCACTGAATCCCCAAACAGAACAGAGTCACGCTTTTAGAAAACACACTTATGCCTGCTTCAGGGGAAAGGTGAGGTGGGGTGACGCATAAAACTCGAGTTTGAAATGAGCACAGATACCCTTCCGAAAACCGAATATGGAATGGACACGACCTACTCCTTGCTCAATCAACTGGACTCACCAGACCCTGTTCATCGCACAAGTATCTATCCGACTAGTAAGCATCTTAAAAGCTAAGTCTTGATATCTCTGTGTAAGTGCATCAAGTGTGTGTAAAGCGGCCTAAAACCAGCAGGGAAAATCAGCTCAGACCCATTCTGAGGATACATTTCCAACATAAAGAAGAAACAAGCAGGGCAAAACAGAGAGAAATTCTTCCAAAATGCGTTCAGGGACTGGCATGCAACCAGGATTGACCACATCTACAGCCCCAGCGGCAGAAGACATAAGGCTGGACACTCTTGGGGCTGAGACGATTGGTGAGGTTGGGAAAGCAAATGCAGACCCTTGAAAGGAATCCTGCGTGCTCCCCATTCCATGGGTCCCAACTCTCCAGGTTCAACGCAATCTTCCGACAGCGAAAGCACTCATTGGAAACCCAGCGGATGCTACACCGTGGGATCGGGAAAGCTTTCTGAAACTCACCTCAGTTTTCATCTCCTGGTGCTCGTGTTCTCCATTCAGGCCCCCTTACTAACAATCTCCCCACTTGGAGACTCGGCGCCTTTCCATGCCTCTTTCGTACCGTCTGCAATTTGTCCGCAGGATGAACTGCAAGAGGGGGAACCAATGAGAGAATCGCTGGAGGTGTTTGGTCGGGCACATGTCACTCTCATTTCCCACCACGAAGAAGAATTCACCAGCGGTTCAGCCTGCCACCCCGGATCGACAATAGGGCGTGAAGCCATCCAGCCGTGTTGCGTCCCACTCACAAAAAAGCGACTTGGGAAATGGAGCTCAGGGGCACTGCACTTCCCAAACCTGCAGAGTTCTAAACGATAACTATCGCCCCAAAATATATTGAGGTCAGGCTACGAAGAGGCGTTGAACGCAAGGCAGAACTGCAGGAAACGGATGTCAACGGCTACATCGGAATGGCCCCGATAGCACATGAAAAGCGCCAGAACGTGGACAATGATGCGGTTGGCCAAAAAGGGCGTATGCGTTTTTTCCTGAATATATTCAGGAAAAAACGCATACGCCCTTTTTGGCCAACCAAGCAACCTGGGAGAGCAAATCAGCACTACAAAGAAATCTCTCGCCCCCCCCCCGGGGGCAAAAGGGCCAGGCGAAAAAAGTCTAAAAACCAGAAAGGCAGGACAGGCCACGGAGTCAAGGGAGCCTTGTTAAGCTGATGGGCGGGATGTCAATGGCCAACAGCCAATCTTCACAAGTGTATCCTCTTTCCCAAACCATGGAAAACACAGAACCACAGAGCATAGGGCACTTCCACACATGGGCGTTGACCTTGGGAAAATGAAAAAATCAACCAGACACAGGGACCCCAAAGTTGAGGGCTGCTGTCTTGACAAGAACCTCCACTCCGGTACACGTTTCATATCCCAGGAAAGAGCCAAGTGGACAAAGACGAGTGGACAAGTGGACAAAGACAAGTGGACAAGTGGACAAGTGGTGCTACGTAGGTCCAATGGAGTGTCACTCAGCCATGAAATCCACGTCATGAGGCTGGTAGCAGCATCCTGAGTGGATTTAGGTACGATCATCCTCAGTGAAATAAGTCCCACAAAAAAACAAACTTATGATATCACTTATCGAGGGAATGTAAAAATCGCTCCCCATGCACTGAATCCCCAAACAGAACAGAGTCACGCTTTTAGAAAACACACTTATGCCTGCTTCAGGGGAAAGGTGAGGTGGGGTGACGCATAAAACTCGAGTTTGAAATGAGCACAGATACCCTTCCGAAAACCGAATATGGAATGGACACGACCTACTCCTTGCTCAATCAACTGGACTCACCAGACCCTGTTCATCGCACAAGAATCTATCCGACTAGTAAGCATCTTAAAAGCTAAGTCTTGATATCTCTGTGTAAGTGCATCAAGTGTGTGTAAAGCGGCCTAAAACCAGCAGGGAAAATCAGCTCAGACCCATTCTGAGGATACATTTCCAACATAAAGAAGAAACAAGCAGGGCAAAACAGAGAGAAATTCTTCAAAAATGCGTTCAGGGACTGGCATGCAACCAGGATTGACCACATCTACAGCCCCAGCGGCAGAAGACATAAGGCTGGACACTCTTGGGGCTGAGACGATTGGTGAGGTTGGGAAAGCAAATGCAGACCCTTGAAAGGAATCCTGCGTGCTCCCCATTCCATGGGTCCCAACTCTCCAGGTTAAACGCAATCTTCCGACAGCGAAAGCACTCATTGGAAACCCAGCGGATGCTACACCGTGGGATCGGGAAAGCTTTCTGAAACTCACCTCAGTTTTCATCTCCTGGTGCTCGTGTTCTCCATTCAGGCCCCCTTACTAACAATCTCCCCACTTGGAGACTCGGCGCCTTTCCATGCCTCTTTCGAACCGTCTGCAATTTGTCCGCAGGATGAACTGCAAGAGGGGGAACCAATGAGAGAATCGCTGGAGGTGTTTGGTCGGGCACATGTCACTCTCATTTCCCATCACGAAGAAGAATTCACCAGCGGTTCAGCCTGCCACCCCGGATCGACAATAGGGCGTGAAGCCATCCAGCCGTGTTGCGTCCCACTCACAAAAAAGCGACTTGGGAAATGGAGCTCAGGGGCACTGCACTTCCCAAACCTGCAGAGTTCTAAACGATAACTATCGCCCCAAAATATATTGAGGTCAGGCTACGAAGAGGCGCTGAACGCAAGGCAGAACTGCAGGAAACGGATGTCAACGGCTACATCGGAATGGCCCCGATAGCACATGAAAAGCGCCAGAACGTGGACAATGATGCGGTTGGCCAAAAAGGGCGTATGCGTTTTTTCCTGAATATATTCAGGAAAAAACGCATACGCCCTTTTTGGCCAACCAAGCAACCTGGGAGAGCAAATCAGCACTACAAAGAAATCTCTCGCCCCCCCCCGGGGCAAAAGGGCCAGGCGAAAAAAGTCTAAAAACCCGAAAGGCAGGACAGGCCACGGAGCCAAGGGAGCCTTGTTAAGCTGATGGGCGGGATGTCAATGGCCAACAGCCAATCTTCACAAGTGTATCCTCTTTCCCAAACCATGTAAAACACAGAACCACAGAGCATAGGGCACTTCCACACATGGGCGTTGACCTTGGGAAAATGAAAAAATCAACCAGACACAGGGACCCCAAAGTTGAGGGCTGCTGTCTTGACAAGAACCTCCACTCCGGTACACGTTTCATATCCCAGAAAAGAGCCAAGTGGACAAAGACGAGTGGACAAGTGGACAAAGACAAGTGGACAAGTGGTGCTACGTAGGTCCAATGGAGTGTCACTCAGCCATGAAATCCACGTCATGAGGCTGGTAGCAGCATCCTGAGTGGATTTAGGTACGATCATCCTCAGTGAAATAAGTCCCACAAAAAAAGAAACTTATGATATCACTTATCGAGGGAATGTAAAAATCGCTCCCCATGCACTGAATCCCCAAACAGAACAGAGTCACGCTTTTAGAAAACACACTTATGCCTGCTTCAGGGGAAAGGTGAGGTGGGGTGACGCATAAAACTCGAGTTTGAAATGAGCACAGATACCCTTCCGAAAACCGAATATGGAATGGACACGACCTACTCCTTGCTCAATCAACTGGACTCACCAGACCCTGTTCATCGCACAAGTATCTATCCGACTAGTAAGCATCTTAAAAGCTAAGTCTTGATATCTCTGTGTAAGTGCATCAAGTGTGTGTAAAGCGGCCTAAAACCAGCAGGGAAAATCAGCTCAGACCCATTCTGAGGATACATTTCCAACATAAAGAAGAAACAAGCAGGGCAAAACAGAGAGAAATTCTTCCAAAATGCGTTCAGGGACTGGCATGCAACCAGGATTGACCACATCTACAGCCCCAGCGGCAGAAGACATAAGGCTGGACACTCTTGGGGCTGAGACGATTGGTGAGGTTGGGAAAGCAAATGCAGACCCTTGAAAGGAATCCTGCGTGCTCCCCATTCCATGGGTCCCAACTCTCCAGGTTCAACGCAATCTTCCGACAGCGAAAGCACTCATTGGAAACCCAGCGGATGCTACACCGTGGGATCGGGAAAGCTTTCTGAAACTCACCTCAGTTTTCATCTCCTGGTGCTCGTGTTCTCCATTCAGGCCCCCTTACTAACAATCTCCCCACTTGGAGACTCGGCGCCTTTCCATGCCTCTTTCGTACCGTCTGCAATTTGTCCGCAGGATGAACTGCAAGAGGGGGAACCAATGAGAGAATCGCTGGAGGTGTTTGGTCGGGCACATGTCACTCTCATTTCCCATCACGAAGAAGAATTCACCAGCGGTTCAGCCTGCCACCCCGGATCGACAATAGGGCGTGAAGCCATCCAGCCGTGTTGCGTCCCACTCACAAAAAAGCGACTTGGGAAATGGAGCTCAGGGGCACTGCACTTCCCAAACCTGCAGAGTTCTAAACGATAACTATCGCCCCAAAATATATTGAGGTCAGGCTACGAAGAGGCGCTGAACGCAAGGCAGAACTGCAGGAAACGGATGTCAACGGCTACATCGGAATGGCCCCGATAGCACATGAAAAGCGCCAGAACGTGGACAATGATGCGGTTGGCCAAAAAGGGCGTATGCGTTTTTTCCTGAATATATTCAGGAAAAAACGCATACGCCCTTTTTGGCCAACCAAGCAACCTGGGAGAGCAAATCAGCACTACAAAGAAATCTCTCGCCCCCCCCCGGGGGGCAAAAGGGCCAGGCGAAAAAAGTCTAAAAACCAGAAAGGCAGGACAGCCCACGGAGTCAAGGGAGCCTTGTTAAGCTGATGGGCGGGATGTCAATGGCCAACAGCCAATCTTCACAAGTGTATCCTCTTTCCCAAACCATGGAAAACACAGAACCACAGAGCATAGGGCACTTCCACACATGGGCGTTGACCTTGGGAAAATGAAAAAATCAACCAGACACAGGGACCCCAAAGTTGAGGGCTGCTGTCTTGACAAGAACCTCCACTCCGGTACACGTTTCATATCCCAGGAAAGAGCCAAGTGGACAAAGACGAGTGGACAAGTGGACAAAGACAAGTGGACAAGTGGACAAGTGGTGCTACGTAGGTCCAATGGAGTGTCACTCAGCCATGAAATCCACGTCATGAGGCTGGTAGCAGCATCCTGAGTGGATTTAGGTACGATCATCCTCAGTGAAATAAGTCCCACAAAAAAACAAACTTATGATATCACTTATCGAGGGAATGTAAAAATCGCTCCCCATGCACTGAATCCCCAAACAGAACAGAGTCACGCTTTTAGAAAACACACTTATGCCTGCTTCAGGGGAAAGGTGAGGTGGGGTGACGCATAAAACTCGAGTTTGAAATGAGCACAGATACCCTTCCGAAAACCGAATATGGAATGGACACGACCTACTCCTTGCTCAATCAACTGGACTCACCAGACCCTGTTCATCGCACAAGAATCTATCCGACTAGTAAGCATCTTAAAAGCTAAGTCTTGATATCTCTGTGTAAGTGCATCAAGTGTGTGTAAAGCGGCCTAAAACCAGCAGGGAAAATCAGCTCAGACCCATTCTGAGGATACATTTCCAACATAAAGAAGAAACAAGCAGGGCAAAACAGAGAGAAATTCTTCCAAAATGCGTTCAGGGACTGGCATGCAACCAGGATTGACCACATCTACAGCCCCAGCGGCAGAAGACATAAGGCTGGACACTCTTGGGGCTGAGACGATTGGTGAGGTTGGGAAAGCAAATGCAGACCCTTGAAAGGAATCCTGCGTGCTCCCCATTCCATGGGTCCCAACTCTCCAGGTTCAACGCAATCTTCCGACAGCGAAAGCACTCATTGGAAACCCAGCGGATGCTACACCGTGGGATCGGGAAAGCTTTCTGAAACTCACCTCAGTTTTCATCTCCTGGTGCTCGTGTTCTCCATTCAGGCCCCCTTACTAACAATCTCCCCACTTGGAGACTCGGCGCCTTTCCATGCCTCTTTCGTACCGTCTGCAATTTGTCCGCAGGATGAACTGCAAGAGGGGGAACCAATGAGAGACTCGCTGGAGGTGTTTGGTCGGGCTCATGTCACTCTCATTTCCCACCACGAAGAAGAATTCACCAGCGGTTCAGCCTGCCACCCCGGATCGACAATAGGGCGTGAAGCCATCCAGCCGTGTTGCGTCCCACTCACAAAAAAGCGACTTGGGAAATGGAGCTCAGGGGCACTGCACTTCCCAAACCTGCAGAGTTCTAAACGATAACTATCGCCCCAAAATATATTGAGGTCAGGCTACGAAGAGGCGTTGAACGCAAGGCAGAACTGCAGGAAACGGATGTCAACGGCTACATCGGAATGGCCCCGATAGCACATGAAAAGCGCCAGAACGTGGACAATGATGCGGTTGGCCAAAAAGGGCGTATGCGTTTTTTCCTGAATATATTCAGGAAAAAACGCATACGCCCTTTTTGGCCAACCAAGCAACCTGGGAGAGCAAATCAGCACTACAAAGAAATCTCTCGCCCCCCCCCCGGGGGCAAAAGGGCCAGGCGAAAAAAGTCTAAAAACCAGAAAGGCAGGACAGCCCACGGAGTCAAGGGAGCCTTGTTAAGCTGATGGGCGGGATGTCAATGGCCAACAGCCAATCTTCACAAGTGTATCCTCTTTCCCAAACCATGGAAAACACAGAACCACAGAGCATAGGGCACTTCCACACATGGGCGTTGACCTTGGGAAAATGAAAAAATCAACCAGACACAGGGACCCCAAAGTTGAGGGCTGCTGTCTTGACAAGAACCTCCACTCCGGTACACGTTTCATATCCCAGGAAAGAGCCAAGTGGACAAAGACGAGTGGACAAGTGGACAAAGACAAGTGGACAAGTGGACAAGTGGTGCTACGTAGGTCCAATGGAGTGTCACTCAGCCATGAAATCCACGTCATGAGGCTGGTAGCAGCATCCTGAGTGGATTTAGGTACGATCATCCTCAGTGAAATAAGTCCCACAAAAAAAGAAACTTATGATATCACTTATCGAGGGAATGTAAAAATCGCTCCCCATGCACTGAATCCCCAAACAGAACAGAGTCACGCTTTTAGAAAACACACTTATGCCTGCTTCAGGGGAAAGGTGAGGTGGGGTGACGCATAAAACTCGAGTTTGAAATGAGCACAGATATCCTTCCGAAAACCGAATATGGAATGGACACGACCTACTCCTTGCTCAATCAACTGGACTCACCAGACCCTGTTCATCGCACAAGAATCTATCCGACTAGTAAGCATCTTAAAAGCTAAGTCTTGATATCTCTGTGTAAGTGCATCAAGTGTGTGTAAAGCGGCCTAAAACCAGCAGGGAAAATCAGCTCAGACCCATTCTGAGGATACATTTCCAACACAAAGAAGAAACAAGCAGGGCAAAACAGAGAGAAATTCTTCCAAAATGCGTTCAGGGACTGGCATGCAACCAGGATTGACCACATCTACAGCCCCAGCGGCAGAAGACATAAGGCTGGACACTCTTGGGGCTGAGACGATTGGTGAGGTTGGGAAAGCAAATGCAGACCCTTGAAAGGAATCCTGCGTGCTCCCCATTCCATGGGTCCCAACTCTCCAGGTTCAACGCAATCTTCCGACAGCGAAAGCACTCATTGGAAACCCAGCGGATGCTACACCGTGGGATCGGGAAAGCTTTCTGAAACTCACCTCAGTTTTCATCTCCTGGTGCTCGTGTTCTCCATTCAGGCCCCCTTACTAACAATCTCCCCACTTGGAGACTCGGCGCCTTTCCATGCCTCTTTCGTACCGTCTGCAATTTGTCCGCAGGATGAACTGCAAGAGGGGGAACCAATGAGAGAATCGCTGGAGGTGTTTGGTCGGGCACATGTCACTCTCATTTCCCATCACGAAGAAGAATTCACCAGCGGTTCAGCCTGCCACCCCGGATCGACAATAGGGCGTGAAGCCATCCAGCCGTGTTGCGTCCCACTCACAAAAAAGCGACTTGGGAAATGGAGCTCAGGGGCACTGCACTTCCCAAACCTGCAGAGTTCTAAACGATAACTATCGCCCCAAAATATATTGAGGTCAGGCTACGAAGAGGCGCTGAACGCAAGGCAGAACTGCAGGAAACGGATGTCAACGGCTACATCGGAATGGCCCCGATAGCACATGAAAAGCGCCAGAACGTGGACAATGATGCGGTTGGCCAAAAAGGGCGTATGCGTTTCTTCCTGAATATATTCAGGAAAAAACGCATACGCCCTTTTTGGCCAACCAAGCAACCTGGGAGAGCAAATCAGCACTACAAAGAAATCTCTCGCCCCCCCAGGGGCAAAAGGGCCAGGCGAAAAAAGTCTAAAAACCAGAAAGGCAGGACAGGCCACGGAGCCAAGGGAGCCTTGTTAAGCTGATGGGCGGGATGTCAATGGCCAACAGCCAATCTTCACAAGTGTATCCTCTTTCCCAAACCATGTAAAACACAGAACCACAGAGCATAGGGCACTTCCACACATGGGCGTTGACCTTGGGAAAATGAAAAAATCAACCAGACACAGGGACCCCAAAGTTGAGGGCTGCTGTCTTGACAAGAACCTCCACTCCGGTACACGTTTCATATCCCAGGAAAGAGCCAAGTGGACAAAGACGAGTGGACAAGTGGACAAAGACAAGTGGACAAGTGGTGCTACGTAGGTCCAATGGAGTGTCACTCAGCCATGAAATCCACGTCATGAGGCTGGTAGCAGCATCCTGAGTGGATTTAGGTACGATCATCCTCAGTGAAATAAGTCCCACAAAAAAAGAAACTTATGATATCACTTATCGAGGGAATGTAAAAATCGCTCCCCATGCACTGAATCCCCAAACAGAACAGAGTCACGCTTTTAGAAAACACACTTATGCCTGCTTCAGGGGAAAGGTGAGGTGGGGTGACGCATAAAACTCGAGTTTGAAATGAGCACAGATACCCTTCCGAAAACCGAATATGGAATGGACACGACCTACTCCTTGCTCAATCAACTGGACTCACCAGACCCTGTTCATCGCACAAGTATCTATCCGACTAGTAAGCATCTTCAAAGCTAAGTCTTGATATCTCTGTGTAAGTGCATCAAGTGTGTGTAAAGCGGCCTAAAACCAGCAGGGAAAATCAGCTCAGACCCATTCTGAGGATACATTTCCAACATAAAGAAGAAACAAGCAGGGCAAAACAGAGAGAAATTCTTCCAAAATGCGTTCAGGGACTGGCATGCAACCAGGATTGACCACATCTACAGCCCCAGCGGCAGAAGACATAAGGCTGGACACTCTTGGGGCTGAGACGATTGGTGAGGTTGGGAAAGCAAATGCAGACCCTTGAAAGGAATCCTGCGTGCTCCCCATTCCATGGGTCCCAACTCTCCAGGTTCAACGCAATCTTCCGACAGCGAAAGCACTCATTGGAAACCCAGCGGATGCTACACCGTGGGATCGGGAAAGCTTTCTGAAACTCACCTCAGTTTTCATCTCCTGGTGCTCGTGTTCTCCATTCAGGCCCCCTTACTAACAATCTCCCCACTTGGAGACTCGGCGCCTTTCCATGCCTCTTTCGAACCGTCTGCAATTTGTCCGCAGGATGAACTGCAAGAGGGGGAACCAATGAGAGACTCGCTGGAGGTGTTTGGTCGGGCACATGTCACTCTCATTTCCCATCACGAAGAAGAATTCACCAGCGGTTCAGCCTGCCACCCCGGATCGACAATAGGGCGTGAAGCCATCCAGCCGTGTTGCGTCCCACTCACAAAAAAGCGACTTGGGAAATGGAGCTCAGGGGCACTGCACTTCCCAAACCTGCAGAGTTCTAAA